>NC_053433.1:45399831-45608627 GCF_007990345.1 Gossypium hirsutum | reverse complement strand
CCATACTAGTCGGGAAGTGGTTTCGGGACCACAAATCGAGTCATACTATAATTAGCCATCATATTTGATGCTTATTATATGTATATATGCATGTGTGAAATTTCATGCTTGAATTTTTGTAATTGTAAGTGAATTTTATTAATAGGACTTATGTGAGAAAATTTAGAATGTGCTAGGCAAATGTGAAGTGGCCTATTAATGCATGTTATGAAAATGATGGGTTTGCATGTCAATTACCCAAAATGTGAGCTAGTGGCCGGCCATGCTATGGGTGGAAACATGTTGGGAACATGTTGGCTTAGTGTGTTATGTTAGAAAGAATAAATAAAAGGGTTAGTAATTAAGTAATGAAAAGGGAGGGGTGATGAAAACAAAGTTGTCTCATCCATCTCCCCCCTCCATTTGTCGTAGCTAGACAAAGAAAAAAGAAGAAAGAGTGTGTTCATCTTCCTTACCTTCTTGCAAAGCCGAAACAAAAGGGAAAGAGGAAGGAATTTGTCTAGGGCATTCGGCTATCTTGGAGGTTAAATAAGGTAGGAGTTCATGTTATTTCTATTGATTTTTATGAGAATCTAGTAGTAGTCAAGCTCTTATTGTAACCCATATGTTGATTTTTCTTTAGTTTTGGTGACAAATTGTGCATACGGTATTATTGGATAAATGCTAAAAGGATGGTGTTTTGATATTTTGGATTGAAATATTAGAAAGGGGAAAATATGAGCTACCTAATTAGATATATGTGAATTTAAAAGATGGTATGAACAAATGTGGAGTTTTGCTAGTTTAGGATTATTCGGCCAAGTGTTTATGTGGTGGAAATTAAGTGTTAAATGGAATGAAAATGATATTATATGGGGGTATGTATATTCGGCCATATGAGTAAATATATAGATGATGTTAAATTTGATTATGTATAATGGGCCATATAGAGTACACATTGTGATATTAACTTTAATTCTCTATAATTGATCAAGTGGGTGATATTGGTTTATATGGTTGAATTTGAATTATGAATATGTACCTTGAAATAAAATATATCATCGACTATGTTACTTTGGAAGTAAGAATGCATTCGGCCTTGAGACAATTTATAAGTATTAGTTAAGGTTCTAATGTTTTGAACAAGAATGGTTGTAAGATGAAATGAAAATTATTAAAATATATATGAGTAATTAACAAGGGTGGTTGCCGTGTATATAATATTTATGTGTGTTTTATTGAAATATTTATTGGGTTAATTTTAGTAATTGGATCTTAGGTGATCAATAGCCGAATGGCTTAAAGTTAGTAAAAAGCATAAGGTGAATAAAAATAAAATGTTGCCGTATGCTTCTTTTGATATGAAACTATTAATGTTATGGATATAAATAACTAGCAAGGTAATTAAACTAGTTGATTTATTTATTTAAGCTCAAGAACCTAAAGGAGAGGCGTCCAAAGGGGAATCGAAGGTCATCGAGTAGCCGACTTGGAATTATTTTACCCAACATAAAGTAAGTCATTAAGCATATAGTTTGTATTAATTTAAATGGTCATAACGTCTATGTAATGATGCTGAATGGAATGATAAATATATATATACATGTATGTATGTGGTGATGAAAGTGTTGAATGAAAAGAAAAGAGGTGAGATGTATTGAGTTGTTGATCTCGGCACTAAGAGTGCGGGTATAAACATTTATGATCATGAGATTGGCGCTAAGTGTGCGGGTTTAAATTGTACAGCACTAAGTGTGCGAGTTTGATTATGTAGCACTAAGTGTGCGAGTTTGATTATGTAGCACTAAGTGTGCGAGTTTGATTATATAGCACTAAGTGTGCGAGTTGATTATATAGCACTGAGTGTGCGGACTTAATATATACTTTTGAATCACTATGGACACTAAGTGTGCGACATTATTGAGTTGATCACGGACAGCGGATCGGGTAAGTACCTTGAGTTCGTGACTAATAGGCGTTATGTTTATATTTGAAGTTGAGCTTGGTAAGTTTGAACCTATGTGACAATTATAATTGAAGTCACGTACATAAGATTTATCGTGGAATAGGTGAAAGGTCGTTTAGTTGTATGATTGTAACGAAAATAAAATGATGTATGAAAATGCCTCGAATATCCTATTGATTAGTATATGGAATGTGAATGCATGACTTGGTATGAGATTGAACCGATAGGTTTGAGGAACTATGGTATGGTTCGGTATGGATGGAGTAACTAGCCTCGTTCCATTTTGCTTCCTCTTGTGATAATGTTATTAATGGATGGTAGTGCATTGCTTATGACTTACTGAGTTATATACTCACTCGGTGTTTCCTTGTCACCTATTTTAGGTTTCTTGGACTCGTCTCTTTTTGCGTGATCGGGCCGTCATCGGAGTCATCACACCGGCTAGCAACTTTTGGTATCTTCTTTTTAGTCGGTCTAGGAGAACATTTCGGCATGTATAGGCTAATATGTTTTGTTGAAATTTGGTATGTAAACTTTTAGCCATGCGAAAATGGCATAAATGTTCGGTTGGATTTGGTTTTATAACGTTAGGTCGTAAGTCTTGGTAATTCGATTTTTATGCCATATGTCATGGCTGATTAATTTTGGTGTTAAGATTCATGATATGGCAATAGTGTAGTAGGGAGATGTTTGACAATGATTAGCCTTTGGTATGGCTAGTCATGATTATAATTTTGTGATATGTATGATGAATTACTAGTTAGATCAATGAGAAATCACGAAATGGGCATAGTTGCTTCAGTAACAGATGCTGGCAGCAGCAGTGACGTGGGATTGAAAAATTACAAAAATAGTAGGAATGGAATTAAATAGTGAATAAATTATGTAATCGAAGCTCGATGAGTCTATTTTCATATAGAGTAACGAAACGATCATATGGACAGTATGTTAAGAGATATTCAGGTTCTCGTGAGACAGGGCCAGAACGGTTTCTGGGTTCCCTGTTCCGACTTTGGAAATTCATTATAAATTAACCAGAGATAATTAGGAGTCATGCCTTATATGTATAGATTCCTCTCTGAGTCTAGTTTCTATAGAAACAAACGGCATCAGTATTAAGCTCTGTGCAGGGAGTTATCCAAATCGTAATGCATGAAGGTCAGTGTAGTCGCACCCTGTAATAGGGGAGAATTTAACTAATAAACTGTACGAATTGGCCCGACCAAAAATTCTACAAAAATTCTACCATATAGGTATATGAGTCTAGTTCCAGGGAAAATTTACGGAACTGGATTTCGAGTTTCAGAACTCAAGATATGATTTTTAAAGCGACTAGTACGCAGATTGGCAGCTTGTCTGGGAAATGTCAAATAAGTGGTTTGAAGTCTGTTAACACCTCGTGTTCGACTCCGGCGACGGTCTCGGGTTCGGGGTGTTACAATTTTATTGGTATCAGAGCCAGGTTTAGTCGGTTCTAGGACTACCATAGCAGTATGAGTCTAGCTATACATGCCTTAATGTTAATGTTTAAATGTGTCATGACTTCTGACGGTTAAAATTTTTGTTTTGATTAGTAAATGGATCCCGGTGTAGAGAGAACCTTGGGGATGACGTTGAAAGTGTAGCGGCTGCTCCTGCACAAGGGACGCCGCCTGTTGAACCTCAGTCATCTGCGAATAATCAAGGTGAGGGGGCTAAACAAGCCTTCTTTACCATGATGAATGAGTGGGTCGCGCAATATGCCCGAACCAATCGGCTGTCCAACAATTCCCGAATTTGAATAATCCACCCCAAGAGCCCGTAATGCCATCAGTCACTGATCCTGTGAGGCTGAGTAAGCCACCTGTAGACTTGATTAGGAAGCGCGGGGCTGAGGAGTTCAGGGCCATAGTTACTGATGATGCTGAAAGGGCCGAGTTCTGGCTTGATAACACCAGTCGGGTGTTTGATGAACTGTCATGCACACCCGATGAATGTCTAAAGTGTGCTATATCCTTGTTGCGGGACTCAGCCTACTATTGGTGGAGGACCCTGATTTCCATAGTCCCAAACGAACGAGTTACTTGGGACTTCTTTCAAACGGAATTCCGAAAGAAATATATTAGTCAACGGTTCATTGATCAAAAGCGCAAGGAATTCTTGGAACTCAAGCAAGGCCGTATGACAGTATCTGAATACGAACATGAATTCGTAAGACTCAGTAGGTATGCCCGGGAGTGTGTAGCTGATGAGGTTGCTATGTGCAAAAGATTCGAAGAAGGATTGAATGAAGATTTAAAGCTACTAGTGGGTATTTGGAGATAAAAGAATTCGTAACACTAGTCGAACGAGCCTGCAAGGCGGAAGAACTTGGAAAGGAGAAGAAGAAGGCTGAATTTGAAGCTAGAGACTATCGTAAAAGATCGACGGGTAAAGCTCCATTCTCAGCTGTAAAGAAGTTAGGGAGGACACTAATAAGTCGAGGACGACTGCGGGAATTTCCATCAGAGCACGACCATCGACGGACTCCCGAGCTACTTCGGTAGCTAGTGTGGGCAATAATCGTCAAGAGAAACCTGAATGTCCCCAATGCGGAAGACGACACCTAGGCGAATGTTGGGGTAAGTCTACTAACAGGGCCTGTTACGGATGCGGTTCGAAGGACCACTTCATTAGAGATTGCACGGAGCTTGATGAGAAGAATAAGATTCAAGGTGCAAGACCTAGTGGAGTGACAACTAGAGGTAGACCACGAGAATTTTAGGAGGTAGGGGTGGTAGTCAGAGAGGGGCCTCTGATACGGCTGTTCAGCCGAGAACCGTACTCCTGCTAGAGCATATGCCATTCGCGCACGAGAGGAGGCATCCTCCCCTGACGTCATCACTGGTACCTTCACTCTCTTTGATACTAATGTGATTGCATTGATTGACCCTGGCTCTACTCATTCATATGTATGCGAAACCTTAGCATCCAGTAAGACTCTACCTGTTGAGTCTACTGAGTTCGTAATTCGAGTGTCAAACCCTTTGGGTCAATACGTACTTGTTGATAAAGTGTGTAAGAGATGCCCTCTAATAATCCGAGAATCCTGTTTTCCGGCCGATTTGATGCTTTTGCCGTTTGACGAATTTGATGTTATTCTTGGTTTGGATTGGTTGACCGCGCATGATGCGGTTGTGAATTGCAAAAGCAAGACTATTGATTTGAGGTGCGCAAATAACGAGATAATCTGAGTTGAGTCTACGGACTTAAGGGGGTTGCCAGCTGTAATATCAGCAATGTTGGCCCAGAAATATGTAAGAAAAGGGTGCGAAGCATACCTTGCGTATGTACTTGATGACAAAGAATTAGAAAAGAAACCCGAATCTGTGCCGGTGGTTTGTGAATACCCGGATTTTTTCCTGAAGAGTTACCGGGTTTGCCACCTATTCGGGAGATAGAGTTTGGTATTGAGCTTGTACCTGGAACTACGCCAATTTCGATAGCTCCGTATCGTATGGCACTAACCGAGTTAAAGGAATTGAAAGCTCAATTGCAAGAGTTGACGGATAGAGGTTTTGCTCGACCAAGTTTCTCACCTTGGGGTGCACCAGTATTGTTCGTGAAAAAGAAGGACGGAACCATGAGGTTGTGCATTGACTATCGTCAACTGAATAAAGTGACGATAAAGAAAAATATCCATTACCGCGTATTGATGATTTGTTTGATCAACTAAAGGGAGCCTCAGTGTTTTCAAAGATAGATTTGAGATCGGGTTATTATCAGTTGCGGATTCGAGATTCAGACGTACCCAAAACTGCTTTCAGAACGAGGTACGGTCACTACGAGTTCTTAGTGATGCCGTTCGGGCTCACTAATGCCCCTGCGGTATTTATGGATTTGATGAATCGGATCTTCAGACAGTATTTGGACTGGTTCGTAGTTGTGTTCATTGATGACATCTTAGTCTATTCAGGAGATGAGACCGAACATGCTGAGCACCTGAGATTAGTGTTGCAAATTTTGCGGGATAAGAAGTTATATGCTAAGTTCAGTAAGTGTGAGTTCTGGTTAAGAGAGGTTAGTTTCTTGGGTCATGTGGTATCCGCATCGGGTATTCGAGTTGACCCGAGCAAAATTTCAGCCATACTTAACTGGAAGCCTCCAAGAAATGTTACCGAAGTTCGGAGCTTCCTGGGGCTCGCCGGTTATTACCGACGATTTGTAAAAGGTTTCTCGATGATAGCCACACCAATGACGAAGCTACTTCAAAAGGATGCTAAGTTCGAATGGACGGAGAAATGTCAGAAAAGCTTCGATCAATGAAAACTCATTTGACTGAAGCTCAATTTTAGTGCAACCTGAATTAGGCAAAGAGTTTGCCATTTATAGTGACGCATCTCTACTCGGGTTGGGTTGCGTATTGATGCAAGAAGGTCGAGTTGTGGCCTATGCGTCGAGACAATTGAAGCCACATGAGAGAAATTATCCAACCCATGATCTCGAACTAGCCGCCATCGTATTTGCTTTGAAAATATGGCGACATTATTTGTTTGGCGAAAAGTGCCATGTATTTTCGGATCACAAAAGTCTCAAATATTTGATGACTCAAAGAGACTTAAATCTGCGACAAAGACGTTGGCTTGAGTTGTTGAAAGATTACGAGCTTGTCATTGATTACCACCCGGGAAAGGCTAATGTGGTTGCGGACGCCTTAAGCCGGAAATCACTGTTTGCTTTACGAGCGATGAATGTGCACTTATCTATTCTACCCGACAATGTGTTAGTAGCTGAATTAAAGGCCAAACCATTATTGATTCATCAAATTCGTGAAGCTCAGAAAGTCGACGATGAATTGGTTGCAAAACGGGCTGAATGTATTCCGAATATGGAATCCAAATTTCAAATTGATGATGACGATTGTTTGAGGTTCAGAAGTCGGTTGTGTGTTCCAAGAAATTCAGAACTCATTTCGATGATTCTGAACGAAGCTCATTGTAGCCGAATGTCAATTCACCCGGGGAGTACGAAAATGTACAACAATTTGAAACGTCAGTTTTGGTGGCATGGTATGAAACGGGACATCTCCGACTTTGTTTGAGATGTTTAATATGTCAACAAGTGAAAGCGGAACATCAAGTGCCTTCAGGATTACTTCAGCCGATCATGATACCCGAGTGGAAATGGGATCGAGTCACAATGGACTTTGTGTCCGGACTGCCATTGTCAGCAAGTAAGAAGGATGCGATTTGGGTTGTTGTTGATAGACTGACTAAGTCGGCTCACTTTATCCCCGTGCGTACGGATTTTTCATTGGATAGACTAGCCGAATTGTATGTTTCTCAGATTGTGAGATTACATGGAGTACCTATTTCTATCGTGTCGGATAGAGATCGAGATTCACCTCGCGATTTTGGAAGAAATTGCAAGAAGCTTTGGGTACCAAGCTGCATTTTAGCACCGCTTTTCATCCACAAACCGATGGTCAATCCGAGCGGATAATTTAGATACTTGAGGATATGTTGAGATGTTGCATCCTCGAGTTTAGTGGTTCATGGGAACGGTATTTACCTTTGATTGAATTCGCTTACAACAATAGTTTTCAATCAAGTATTAAGATGGCACCTTACGAGGCTTTGTACGGTCGTAAATGCCGTACACCATTGTTTTGAACCGAGCTCGGTGAAAGTAAAATTTTCGGAGTCGATTTGATTAAAGATGCCGAACAGAAAGTAAGGGTAATCCGTGAAAGTCTAAAGGCAGCCACAGATCGTCAGAAATCGTATGCGGATTTGAAACAAAAAGACATTGAATATCAGGTGGGAGATAAAGTGTTTCTTAAAGTTTCACCTTGGAAAAAGGTACTCAGATTTGGCCGAAAGGGCAAGTTGAGTCCGAGATTCATTGGGCCATACGAAATATCCGAACGAGTCGGTCCAGTTGCGTATCGATTGATTTTACCCCCTGAACTTGAAAAGATTCACGACGTCTTTCATGTTTCAATGCTTCGACGCTATAGATCTGATCCTTCGCACATAATTAGTCCGTCGGAGGTTGAAATTCAAGCCGATATGAGTTATGAAGAAGAGCCGATGCGTATCCTAGCTCGTGAAGTGAAGGGGTTGCGAAACAAAAGGGTTCTGTTAGTAAAGGTGTTATGGCTCAAACACGGGATCGAGGAAGCTACTTGGGAAACCGAGAGCTCGATGAAAGAACGATACCCAAACCTCTTTACCGGTAAGATTTTCGGGGACGAAAATTTCTTGAGTGGGGGAGAGTTGTGACAGCCCAAAATTGACCCTAGTCGGGAAGTGGTTTCGGGACCACAAAACCGAGTCATACTAATAATTAGCCATCATATTTGATGCTTATTATATGTATATATGCATGTGTGAAAATTTCATGCTTGAATTTTGTAAATTGTAAGTGAATTTTATTAAATAGGACTTATGTGAGAAAATTTAGAAATGTGCTAGGCAAATGTGAAGTGGCCTATTAATGCATGTTATGAAAATGATGGGTTTGCATGTCAAATTACCCAAAATGTGAGCTAGTGGCCGGCCATGCTATGGGTGGAAACATGTTGGGAACATGTTGGCTTAGTGTGTTATGTTAGAAAGAATAAATAAAAGGGTTAGTAATTAAGTAATGAAAAGGGAGGGGTGATGAAAACAAAGTTGTCTCATCCATCTCCCCCCCTCCTCCATTTGTCGTAGCTAGACAAAGAAAAAAGAAGAAAGAGTGTGTTCATCTTCCTTACCTTCTTGCAAAGCCGAAACAAAAGGGGAAAGAGGAAGGAATTTGTCTAGGGCATTCGGCTATCTTGGAGGTTAAATAAGGTAGGAGTTCATGTTATTTCTATTGATTTTTATGAGAATCTAGTAGTAGTCAAGCTCTTATTGTAACCCATATGTTGATTTTTCTTTAGTTTTGGTGACAAATTGTGCATACGGTATTATTGGATAAATGCTAAAAGGATGGTGTTTTGATATTTTGGATTGAAATATTAGAAAGGGGAAAATATGAGCTACCTAATTAGATATATGTGAATTTAAAAGATGGTATGAACAAATGTGGAGTTTTGCTAGTTTAGGATTATTCGGCCAAGTGTTTATGTGGTGGAAATTAAGTGTTAAATGGAATGAAAATGATATTATATGGGGGTATGTATATTCAGCCATATGAGTAAATATATAGATGATGTTAAATTTGATTATGTATAATGGGCCATATAGAGTACACATTGTGATATTAACTTTAATTCTCTATAATTGATCAAGTGGGTGATATTGGTTTATATGGTTGAATTTGAATTATGAATATGTACCTTGAAATAAAATATATCATCGACTATGTTACTTTGGAAGTAAGAATGCATTCGGCCTTGAGACAATTTATAAGTATTAGTTAAGGTTCTAATGTTTTGAACAAGAATGGTTGTAAGATGAAATGAAAATTATTAAAATATATATGAGTAATTAACAAGGGTGGTTGCCGTGTATATAATATTTATGTGTGTTTTATTGAAATATTTATTGGGTTAATTTTAGTAATTGGATCTTAGGTGATCAATAGCCGAATGGCTTAAAGTTAGTAAAAAGCATAAGGTGAATAAAAATAAAATGTTGCCGTATGCTTCTTTTGATATGAAACTATTAATGTTATGGGATATAAAAAACTAGCAAGGTAATTAAACTACTTGATTTATTTATTTAAGCTCAAGAACCTAAAGGAGAGGCGTCCAACAAGGGGAAATCAAAGGTCATCGAGTAGCCGACTTGGAATTATTTTACCCAACATAAAGTCAGTCATTAAGCATATAGTTTGTATTAATTTAAATGGTCATAACGTCTATGTAATGATGCTGAATGGAATGATAAATATATATATATATACATGTATGTATGTGGTGATGAAAGTGTTGAATGAAAAGAAAAGAGGTGAGATGTATTGAGTTGTTGATCTCGGCACTAAGAATGCGGGTATAAACATTTATGATCATGAGATTGGCGCTAAGTGTGCGGGTTTAAATTGTACAGCACTAAGTGTGCGAGTTTGATTATGTAGCACTAAGTGTGCGAGTTTGATTATGTAGCACTAAGTGTGCGAGTTTGATTATATAGCACTAAGTGTGCGAGTTGATTATATAGCACTGAGTGTGCGGACTTAATATATACTTTTGAATCACTATGGACACTAAGTGTGCGACATTATTGAGTTGATCACGGACAGCGGATCGGGTAAGTACCTTGAGTTCGTGACTAATAGGCGTTATGTTTATATTTGAAGTTGAGCTTGGTAAGTTTGAACCTATGTGACAATTATAATTGAAGTCACGTACATAAGATTTATCGTGGAATAGCTGAAAGGTCGTTTAGTTGTATGATTGTAACGAAAATAAAATGATGTATGAAAATGCCTCGAATATCCTATTGATTAGTATATGGAATGTGAATGCATGACTTGGTATGAGATTGAACCGATAGGTTTGAGGAACTATGGTATGGTTCGGTATGGATTGGGTAACTAGCCTCGTTCCATTTTGCTTCCTCTTGTGATAATGTTATTAATGGATGGTAGTGCATTGCTTATGACTTACTGAGTTATATACTCACTCGGTGTTTCCTTGTCACCTATTTTAGGTTTCTTGGACTCGTCTCTTTTTGCGTGATCGGGCCGTCATCGGAGTCATCACACCGGCTAGCAACTTTTGGTATCTTCTTTTTAGTCGGTCTAGGAGAACATTTCGGCATGTATAGGCTAATATGTTTTGTTGAAATTTGGTATGTAAACTTTTAGCCATGCGAAAATGGCATAAATGTTCGGTTGGATTTGGTTTTATAACGTTAGGTCGTAAGTCTTGGTAATTCGATTTTTATGCCATATGTCATGGCTAATTAATTTTGGTGTTAAGATTCATGATATGGCAATAGTGTAGTAGGGAGATGTTTGACAATGATTAGCCTTTGGTGTGACAACCCAAAATTAGACCCTGGTCGGAATGTGGTTTCGAGACCACATTACCGAGCCAAAAATTTATTTTCGTGTTTTAATTGCATAAATTGTTGTGTGACAGTGAATATATGAGAAATTAAATGCTTAATATTAGCACTAGCATTGTGAATTAATTCAAAAAGGACCTAGTTGATGAAGTTAGAAAAGATGATAGATGAATTATAAGGATTAAATAATAACAAGGTGAGAAAGTTTGGGTTTGCATGTCAAGGTGCCCAATTCTTGATAGGTGGCCGGCCAAGCATGGTTCCATTCCTCCAAGTTTATGTTGTTTATTATTTAATATTGGTAAGTGGATTAGAAAATAAAAGAAGTGAATTAAAAAGAAAAGAAAGGATGAATAAAATAAGGGAGGAAGGAGGAGTGTTCATCCTTTTCCTTACCACAATAGCCGAACCTAAAGAAAGAAAAAAGAGAAGAAAGTGAAGCAAAGGCATTCGGCCTTTTGAATGAAGAGGAGGTTAGTAAATTTTGTTAATTTTTCTTTTGAAATAATAGTTGTTTGGGTTAATCATCACGTTTTCTTACCTAGCCATACTAAAATTTCGAATTTAGAGTGTTGGATGGAGCTTTCGGTTATGGTATGTGTGAGAAGAACTTGATTTTTTCTTACCTTTAAGTTTTGATGGATAAAGAAACAAAAGGTTGTTGATGAAAGAAATTAATGTGTTAAGAGATTATATGAAACTTATTCATGTTTATATATGTTATATGCATCGAAAATGGTTGATGATTTTGGAGGTGATTAGCTTGAATCGGCCATGGTATATCCATAAACACGATCTATGCTTGTTATGTTACTCATGGTTAAAACAATTCGGCTATGACATTCGGCCATGGATGGTTGTATTTCTTTGATGTCGTTTTTGATGCTTTAGGGTATTGAGGGTTGATTATAGATGAGGTGAGTTTCTTGATTTAAAATTTGATGGATGTTAAGCTAATTAGGCAACCAAAGGTTCAATATTTTTGTTATGAGGTCATATGTGCATTTCGGCCATGGTCTTTGCTTGAATATGAGATTTGTAATGTGATTTTCCTAAATTGTCTATGAATTTTTGGTTGTTGATTTCATGGTAATGGTATATTGAATCCATGACTTGAATCCATGAAAATTTAGTAAGGTTGCATTCGGCAACTTGCTTGGAATAAAAAAAAATTGATGTCTAAGCTTAGGTGATTTCGATGATGATATATATATAATCATAAGTATATTTAGTTGATTCGGCTTTGGTAGTTGCATGAGGTTATTAGCCGAATATACTAACATACATATACATGTGAAATTGGATTGTAAATATTTAGCAAGGTGGCTAAACTAGTTAAATTATTGATTTAGCTCAAGGAGTTAAAGGAGGTGAATCGAGCAAAGGCAAAGAAAAGGTTATCGAGTAGCCGAGTTGGAACCGTCTTACCCAACACGAGGTAAGTCATTAAGCATGTAGTTGGGATTATTTCATTGGTCATAATGTTATGTATTGATGCTGAATGGAATGAATAAATATACATATATATATATGCATGTACGTATGTGATGATGAAATTGTTGAATGAACGAAAAGAGGTAAGATGTACTGAGTTGTTGATCTCGGCACTAAACGTGCGGGATAACCATTTATGACCATGAGATTGGCGCTAAGTGCGCGGGATTAAATTGTACAGCACTAAGTGTGCGATTTGACTATGTTGCACTAAGTGTGCGAAATGAATATGATGCACTAAGTGTGCGAATTGACCATGCGGCACTAAGTGTGCGAGTTTGACTATGTAGCACTAAGTGTGCGATTTGATTACGTAGCACTAAGTGTGCGAGTTGATTATATAGCACTGAGTGTGCGGGCTCAATATACATTCGTGAATCATTATGGACACTATGTGTGCGACACTATTGAGTCGATCGCGGACAGCGGATCGGGTAAGTGTCTTGAGTACATGGCTAATAGGTGCTATGCTTATACTTGGTGTTGAGCTCGGTAAGTTGAACCTATGTGACAAATATACTTGAAGTCACGTACATAAAATTTATCATAGAATGGGTGAAAGGCCGTTTAGTTGTATGTTTGTAACGAAAATAAAATGATTTATGAAAATGCCTCGAATATCCTATTGATGAGTATGTGGATTGTGAATGCATAAATTGGTATGAAATTGAATCGATAGGTTGGAGGAACCATGGTATGGTTCGGTATGGATGGAGTAAATTGTCTCGTTCCATTTTGTTTCCTCTTGTGATAATGCTATTGATGGATGGTGGTGCATTGCTTTTGACTTACTGAGTTATAAACTCACTCGGTGTTTCCTTGTCACCCATTATAGGTTGCTTGGACTCATCTATTTTTGCGGGGTCAGGCCGTCATCGAAGTCATCACACCGGATAGCAAGTTTTGGTATTTTCTTCTTAGTTGGCTTAGAAGAACATTTTGGCATGTATAAGCTATTACGTTGTGTTTGAATTTTGGCATGTAAACTTTAAGCCATGCGAAAATGGCACGAATGTTCGATTGAGTTGGATCAAGGGTAGGCATGAAATGGACCTAGTTACTTTCGTAACAGATGCTGGCAGCAGCAGTGTCATGAGATTGAAAAATCATTAAAAATAGTAGGAGTGGAATTAATTGATGAATAAATTATGTAATCGAAGCTCGATGAGTCTGTTTTCATGAGGAAGTAACGAAAAGATCATATGGGCAGTATATTAAGAGATAATCAGATTTTTGTGGGACAGGGCCAGAACGGTTTCTGGATTCCCTGCTCCGACTTTGGAAATTCATTACAAATTAACCAGAGATAATTAGGGGTCGTACCATATATGTACAGATTCCTCTCTGAGTCTAGTTTTCATATAAACAAACGGCATCAGTATTGGAGCCCCGTGCAGGGAGATATCCAAGTCGTAATTGGCAAAGGTCAGTGTAGTCGACCCCTGCAACTTGGGAGACTTTGACTAATAAACTGTACTAATTGGCCAGACCAAAATTTCTAGAAAAAATTACATAGATGGGCACATGAGTCTAGTTTCTGGGAAAAATTACGAAACTGATTTTCGAGTTACGAAACTCAAGATATGATTTTTAAAACGACTAGTACACAGATTGGGCAGTGTCTGGAAAATAAATTTTGTAAGGGGTTAAAGCCAGTTAACACCTCGTGTTCGACTCCGGTGTCGGTTTCGGGTTCGGGGTGTTACATTTGGTATGGCTAGTCATGATTATAATTTTGTGATATGTATGATGAATTACTAGTTAGATCAATGAGAAATCACGAAATGGGCATAGTTGCTTCAGTAACAGATGCTGGCAGCAGCAGTGACGTGGGATTGAAAAATTACAAAAATTAGTACGAATGGAATTAAATAGTTAATAAATTATTTAATCGAAGCTCGATGAGTCTATTTTCATATAGAAGTAACGAAACGATCATATGGACAGTATGTTAAGAGATATTTAGGTTCTCGTGAGACAGGACCAGAACGGTTTCTGGGTTCCCTGTTCCGACTTTGGAAATTAATTATAAATTAACCAGAGATAATTAGGAGTCATGCCTTATATGTATAGATTCCTCTCTGAGTCTAGTTTCTATAGAAACAATCGGAATCAGTATTGAAGCTCTGTGCAGGGAGTTATCCAAAACGTAATGCATGAAGGTCAGTGTAGTCGCACCCTGTAATAGGGGAGAATTTAACTAATAAACTGTACTAATTGGCTTGACCAAAAATTCTACAAAAATTCTACCATATAGGTATATGAGTCTAGTTCCAGGGAAAATTTACGAAACTGGATTTTGATTTTCAGAACTCAAGATATGATTTTTAAAGCGACTAGTACGCAGATTGGCAGCTTGTCTGGGAAATGTCAAATAAGTGGTTTGAAGTTTGTTAACACCTCGTGTTCGACTCCGGCGACGGTCTCGGGTTCGGGGTGTTACAGTAAGGCTTAGCCGGTACGCTCGAGAATGTATTTCTTCAGAAGCCATGATGTGTAAACGTTTCGAGGATGGGCTGAATGATGATATAAAGCTGTATGTTGGCATTTTGGAAATCCGAGAATTTGTGGTACTTGTCGAGCGAGCTTGCAAAGCCGAGGAGCTCAGTATGGAGAAAAGAAAAGCTGAGGTGGGAGCAAAGGAGTTTCGTAAGAGGTCTTCGGGGAAGCCCTTCAAACAGTCATCGAAGAAATTTAGAGATGACTTAGGCCAGTCTAGAGACACTTCGGGTTTTTCTAGACGAGATCGCGATCGACCCCCTGTGAGTGCATGAGTCACTTCGGTCGCTAGTGTTGGACATGATCGTCGAGACAGAACGGAGTGTCAGTATTGTGGTAAATGGCATTCGGGGAGTTGTAGATTCCATGACCGCTCCTGTTACAAGTGCGGATCAGCTGACCACTTTATTAAAGATTGACCGAGATTGTCTGAACAGAATGTAAATCAGAGTGGGAAACCTGGTACTACTACTGCTCGGGGTAGACCATCTAGGAATACGGGCAATGCTAGTGGCGGTCAGAGAGGATCTAGAGATGCTACAACCAGATCTGAGGCTCGTGCTCCTGCTAGAGCTTACGCTATACGTGCACGCGAGGATGCTTCCTCGCCAGATGTTATTACCGGTACTTTTACTCTCTTTGATACTAACGTGATTGCTTTGATTGACCCTGGTTCTACTCATTCTTATATATGTGAAACCTTAGCATCCAGTAAGACTCTACCTGTTGAGTCTACTGAGTTTGTAATTCGGGTGTCAAATCCCTTGGGTCGTTACGTGCTTGTCGATAAAGTGTGCAAGAAATGTCCCCTAGTAATCCGAGGTTCCTGTTTTCCGGCCGATTTGATGCTTTTACCATTTGACGAATTTGATGTTATCCTCGGTATGGATTGGTTGACCGTACATGATGCAATTGTAAATTGCAAAAGAAAAACCATCGATTTAAGGTGTGTAAATAACGAGAAAATCCGAGTTGAGTCTACTGACTTGAATAGGTTGCCAGCTGTAATATCATCGATGTTGGCTCTGAAATATGTAAGAAAGGGGTGTGAAGCATACCTTGCGTATGTACTTGATGACAAAGAGTTAGAAAAGAAGCCTGAATCTGTGCCAGTGGTTTGTGAATACCCAGACGTTTTTCCTGAAGAATTACCGGGTTTACCACCTGTTCGGGAGGTAGAGTTTGGTATTGAGCTTGTACCTGGGACTACACCGATTTCGATAGCTCCGTATCGTATGGCACCAACCGAGTTAAAAGAGTTGAAAGCTCAGTTTGCAAGAGTTGACGGATAGGGGTTTCGCTAGACCAAGTTTCTCACCTTGGGGTGCACCAGTATTGTTTGTGAAAAAGAAGGACGGAACCATGAGGTTGTGCATCGACTATCGTCAGCTGAATAAAGTGACAATAAAGAATAAATATCCATTACCGCGTATTGATGATTTTTTTGATCAACTAAAGGGAGCATCGGTGTTTTCAAAGATAGATTTGAGATCGGGTTATTATCTGTTGAGAATTCGAGATTCAGATATACCCAAAACTGCTTTCAAAATGAGATACGGTCACTATGAATTCTTAGTGATGCCGTTTGGGCTCACTAATGCCCCCGCGGTATTTATGGATTTGATGAATCGGATCTTTAGACCGTATTTGAATCGGTTTGTAGTTGTGTTTATCGATGATATTTTGGTCTATTCGAGAAATGAAACCGATCATACTGAACACCTGGGATTAGTGTTGCAAATTTTACGGGATAAGCAGTTATATGCTAAGTTCAGTAAGTGTGAGTTCTGGTTAAGAGAGGTTAGCTTCTTGGGTCATGTGGTGTCTGCATCGGGTATTCGAGTTGATCCGAACAAAATTTCGGCCATATTTAACTGGAAGCGTCCGAGAAATATTACTGAAGTTCGGAGCTTTTTGGGACTTGCCAGTTATTACAGACGCTTTGTAAAGGGTTTCTCGATGATAGCCACACCAATGACGAAACTACTTCAGAAAGATGTTAAGTTTGAATGGACAGAAAAGTTTCGATCAACTGAAAACTTGTTTGACTGAAGCTCCAGTACTAGTGCAGCCCGAATCAGGCAAAGAGTTTGTCATTTATAGTGATGCATCCCTACTTGGGTTGGGTTGCGTATTGATGCAAGAGGGTCGAGTTGTAGCTTATGCGTCGAGACAACTGAAGCCACATGAGAAAAATTAGCTGACCCATGATCTTGAACTAGCTGCCATCGTGTTCGCTTTGAAAATATGGCGACATTACTTATTTGGTGAGAAGTGCCATGTATATTCGGATCAGAAAAGTCTCAAATATGTGATGACTCAAAGAGACTTGAATCTGCGACAAAGACGTTGGCTCGAGTTGTTGAAAGATTATGAGCTTGTCATTGACTATCACCCGGGAAAGGCTAATGTGGTTGCGGATGCCTTAAGTCGTAAATCCCTGTTTGCTTTACGAGCGATGAATGTACACTTGTCTGTTCTATCCGACAATGTGATAGTGGCAGAATTAAAGGCCAAACCATTGTTGATTCATCAAATTCGTGAAGCTCAGAAAGTCAATGATGAACTGGTTGCAAAACGGGCTGAATGTGTTTCGAATATGGAATCAAAGTTTCAAATTGATGATGACGATTGTTTAAGGTTCAGAAGTCGTTTGTGTGTTCCAAGAAATTCAGAACTTATTTTGATGATTCTGAACGAAGCTCATTGTAGTCGAATGTCAATTCACCCGGGGAGTACGAAAATGTACAATGATCTGAGACGTCAGTTTTGGTGGCATGGTATGAAACGAGACATTTCCGATTTTGTTTCGAAGTGTTTAATATGCCAACAAGTGAAAGCGAAACATCAAGTGCCTACGGGTTTACTTCAGCCGATCATGATACCTGAATGGAAATGGGATCGAGTCACGATGGATTTTGTATCTGGGTTGCCAGTGTCGGCAAGTAAGAAAGATGCGATTTGGGTTGTTGTTGATAGACTGACTAAGTCGGCTCACTTTATCCCCGTACGCACGGATTTTTCATTGGATAAACTAGCTAAATTGTATGTTTCTCAGATTGTAAGATTACACGGGGTACCTATTTCTATTGTGTCGGTTAGAGATCCGAGGTTCACCTCGCGATTTTGGAAGAAGTTGCAAGAAGCTTTGGGTACCAAGTTGCATTTTAGCACCGCTTTTCATCCACAAACTGATGGTCAATCCGAGCGGATAATTCAGATACTCGAGGATATGTTGAGATGCTGCATCCTTGAGTTTAGTGGTTCATGGGAAAGGTATCTACCTTTGATTAAGTTCACTTACAACAATAGTTTCCAGTCAAGCATTAAGATGGCGCCTTACGAGGCTTTGTACGGTCAAAAATGCCGTACACCATTGTTTTGGACCGAGCTCGGTGAAAGTAAAATTTTCGGAGTTGATTTGATTAAAGATGCTGAGCAGAAAGTAAAAATAATTCGTGAAAGTCTGAAGGCAGCATCAGATCGTCAGAAGTCGTACGCGGATTTGAAATGAAAAGACATTAAGTATCAGGTGGGAGGCAAAGTGTTTCTTAAAGTTTCACCTTGGAAAAAGATACTCAGATTTGGCCGTAAGGGCAAATTGAGTCCGAGATTCATTGGGCCGTATGAAATCTCTGAACGAGTTGGTCCAGTTGCATATAGGTTGCTTTTACCCCCTGAACTTGAAAGGATCCACAATGTTTTTCATGTTTCGATGCTTCGACGTTACAGATCTGATCCTTCGCACATAATAAGTCTCTCCGAGGTTGAAATTCAAGCCGATATGAGTTATGAAGAAGAACCAATTCGTATCCTAGCTCGTGAAGTGAAAGAGTTGCGAAACAAAAAGGTTCCTTTAGTAAAAGTGTTATGGCTCAAACACGGGATGGAAGAAGCTACTTGGGAACCCGAGAACTCTATGAAAGAACGATACCCAAAATTATTTACCGGTAAGATTTTAGGGGACGAAAATTTCTTAAGTGGGGGAGAGTTATGACAGCCCTAAAGTGACCCTAGTCGAAAAGCGGTTTCGGGACCGCTAACCCGAGTCACTAAATTATTTGAATATGATAATTATTGTCTAAAATATGTGAATATGAATGTGTGAAAGTTTTAAGCTTCGATTTGGTTAATTGCATGTGAATTTAGTTAATAGGACTTACGTGTGACACTTTTGAAATGTGATAGGTTAATCTATAAGGATCTATTAGTGCATGTAATCAAAAGGGTGGACTTGCATGTCAATTTCCCCACTTAATTAGTAGTGGCCGGCCATGACAATGAGGGTGGACAAAATGTGATGGGTAAAACATGTCATAAACATGTTGTGTTAATTCTTTATGTTAGAAATGATAAAATAAGGAGCATGGTAATAAAATAATGAAAAGGAAAATGATGAAGAAAAAAAAAGAGAAAAAGTTCTCATGTTGTTGAACTTGGCCGAATAGAAGAAAGAAAAAGAAGGGAAAGAGCTTGGAGAAAATTGGCTATGGTGGTTCACTAGACTAGGGTATGTTGATGTTATTCCATGAGATTCATGCATATTTTTAGTTGTTAGCTTGAGTTCTACCTAGCCCATGGTTTAAATCTTTGCTATGAGATGGAGATGATATTCGGCCATGGGTGTTGTCTTCTTGGTTGGTGTTTGATGTTGTGGTGATGAGGCATGAAGATGAGCTAAGTTTCGGCTAAGGTGGACTTGTGTTGATGTCATTTGCATACTAAGTGTGAAGCTTTGTAGTGATACATGTGATGGTGATTGATGACTCTTGGATTTTCTTTTTAGCATTTTTGAGTTAGACATTAAGTTCTTTGTTTAACCCATGACCAAAATTGAAATGGTATGGTGTCTTGATGCATTCGGCCATGGTAGGAAGTAGATGAGAATTGGTAGTAAGGTGAAGTGCAAATGTTAATATTTGATTACTAGTGTATATATGTGTATTAGCCGAGTTTTGAACTGGAAACAAAATGGTAAGTAGTCAATACAAGTAACCATATTTGTAGGAAGTATTAAGCATATAATCGGCCTCAACATAGACATGCATATTCGGCCACATGAGGTAGATTGGTGTTGCATGTATTCGGTTAGAGGCAAGCATATTGATGCTTTTATCTTGGCTTAGATAATCGGCTAAAAGAGAGTGTGGGCTAATATGTTGAGTTGATTCATGATTTCATATATATGTGACTCTAATGTCTAATGTATATATAGGTTAAGTACCTTGAGTTTCTCTTTTTGATGTTCAAATGATTAAATCAATTTATTTGTTAAATTAAGCTCAAGAGGAAAGGGGAACTAAATCCGATAAAGGGAAGGAAAAAGTGATCGAATAGCCGTCGAAATCGTTCGACAACATCCGAGGTAAGTTTTCGAGTAATGAAACTTAGTTTACGATTTGATTAAGTCATGAAGTATAATCATAACAAATATACGAAACTTAGTTTACGATTTGATTAAGTCATGAAGTATAATCATAACAAATATACGATGATATAATGATTCTACTTGAATTATATGTTGAGTTAATTAGTCTATACGTATGATGGGTAGTCGTATGTGCATAGAGATCATGTCACAAAGCAAACCAAATCATGCTGTTTGTATGTGGCTATTGAGCTGAAAATGGGAATGCTTAATAATTGACTTGTGTTTGAATTCTAGTTATGAAAATGAAATAAAGATGTGTCATGATTTACTGATATGTGCATGAATATTCGGATGATAACGGGGCTAAGCCCCGAAGGCATTTGTGCTAGTGACTAATTCCGGACTAAGTCCTGAAGGCATTTGTGCGAGTTACTAATTCCGGGCTAAGTCCCGAAGGCATTTGTGCGAGTTACTATATCCGGGCTAAGTCCCGAAGGCATTTGTGCGAACTACTATATCCGGGCTAAGTCCCGAAGGCATTTGAGCTAGTAGCTATATCCGGTTAAATCCCGAAGGTACTTGGTTTGGGAATGAGCGATCTTGCTGTAATAATTTCAATTAATATGCTCGTAAAATCCCAACGATGAGGTATGTTTCGTATATGCATTGGATTAGTTGATTCCTTTTAAATAGTATTCGCTCAGTCGATTAATGAGCTTCCGACTTTTGGTTAAGTTGATCTCTTATGTATGACTATAAGGGTTGGTAATGTGAAGTAGGTATGATTTTGAGAATGTGTGTATATGTAATTATCCGTTTAGTCATATGAATGCTATACTTCAATTGTGCCTAATTTCATTGCTCAAAACTTACTAAGCATTAAATGCTTACTCCGTTTCTTTGATTCTCTGTTTTATAGATTTTGGTTCGTCAGCTATCGGACTTGGGATTGTCGAAGTCAAAGTCGTCTACACTATCAAAGCCCTTTTGGTACACTTTTGGTTGAACTCTGAAAATGGCATGTATAGGACTACCCTTTTTGTTGTTGGTCATGTACCCTTTGGTTTTGTATAAACTTGGATAGCCATGCGAAAATGGCTTATATACACTTTGAGCATAGCATTATGATCGTTTGTATGTTGTTCATTGAGAGGTATGAAAATGTTTGGTAACAATTAGCCATTGGAATGGTTAATCATGATCCTTTTGGTGCTTTGTATGACAAATTCTAGTTGATTCATGGAAAACCATGAAATAGGTAAAGTTTACCTTAAAAACAGATGCTGACAGCAGCAGTGGTGTGGATTTGAAAAATCACTAAAAATAGTAGGAATGAAATTAAATAGTGAATAAATTATTTAACCGAACCTTGATGAATCTACTTTCATATGGAAGAAACGAAACGATCATATGAGTCGTATTTTAAGAGATATTTAAGTTTTCGTGGAACAAGGCCAGAGCGATTTCTGGATCCCCTGATCTGAATTTTGAAATTCACTATAAATTAACCAGAGATAATTAGAGGTCATTACATATATGTATAGATTCCTTTTTGAGTCTAGTTTTGTTAGAAACAAACGGCATAAGTAATGAAGCCCTGTACAGGAAGATATATAAGTTGTAATGCATGAAGGTCAGAGCAGTCGAACCCTGAAACAGGGGAGACTTTAACTAATAAACTGTACTAATTGGCTTGACCAAAAATTCTAGAAAAAAATTTGTAGATGGATATATGAGTCTAGTTTCAGGTAAAATTTACGAAACTGGTTTTCGAGTTTTGGAACTCAAGATATGATTTTTAAGGTAACAGTGACGTAGTTAGCCAGCTTGTTTAGAAATTTTTAAAATGGACTGTGAAATAAATGAAATAAGTCCGTAAATACCTCGTGTTCGACTCCGGCAACGGTCTCGGGTACGGGGTGTTACATGCTCGTTTTCGTTAAAAATCGCTTAGAAAAGATCGTTCTCCTAACTTCAAACATTCATATTCTACCATCAAACAACACAATACATGCCTATCATTCATGGGTAAATTTTTAAACATACACCCTAACTCGAAATAATGGTAGAAATAAGTAAACCGAGCTACGAGGATTTCAAAAATGTGAAGAACATTAAAAACGAGGCTTGAAATCACTTACTATGAAGCTTGAAAATTGAAGAAACCCTAGCTACGGAGGAGAGTAAATTTCGGCAGCAACTAATGAAGATGATGACCAATTTTGTGTTATTTTTCCCATTTTATTTCATTTAATATACAAATAACCAAAATGCCCTTACTACTAAACTTTCCAAAAATTCCCTCCATGTCCAAATTTTGTCCATAACTTAGGAATGGGTCAAATTGCTATTTAAGACCTCCTAGTTAATATCCCAAAACAATTTCATACTAAAAACTTCTAAAACACGAGTTTTACAATTTATTCGGTTTAGTCCCTAATCTCAACTTAAGCACCCAATGCATAGAATTTCATCACGAAATTTTCACGAAATCATGAAATCATATCATAAACCCCAAAATAATTATAAAACAATTATTTCTATCTCAGATTTGTGGTCACGAAACCACTATTCCGATTAGGCCCTAATTCGGGTTGTCACATGTCAAGTGTCTCCGGCACATTCGAAGATCCAACAACTGTCTGCTGTTCACTATTTGCTTCTTCCTAATTTGGAGTATTCTGGACAATACTTAAATCTCATAATCTTCTTCTACGCATTTTTCCAGCAATACACATAAAATAGTTGAAGTTTTAGTAACAAATTACAACAATAATAGTACATATAAAATAGTTAAATTATATAACATTACCAAGATTAAAATTATAATATTACATATAATTAAAAAATCGTAAAATCTTACTACTTCATAAATATCTTCATCCACATCATGTCAAACCCATTGATGTTGTGTACTAGTACTAGGAATATTTTCATCTAAGTTTTGTTCTGGAAAAGGTAATGTTTCTGATCTTTCGACGATGTCATCTCTACTTCCATTACCCATGTCAAACAAGTCTCTAAGGGTGTTTCAGAGTACAACATACCAACTTTCATCAGTTGGATCTTTTGAATAAAAACTTGTTTCACTTGAGAAGAAAATACATATGGCTCGCCCATCAATTGTTGTCCAGTGTGAATCAAGAGAGAGAAATTAACCATTGTGAAACCAAATTGATCTTTTTTAATTCCGTGAGCAGTATTAATATCAGCCCAATCACACCAAAATAAGACAACTTTCCATCTGCCATAGTAATCCAACTCAATAATGTCGGTAAGAAGTCCGTAATACTCCACATTACCCTCAACCGGATTGCTGTCCCTAGCACTAGCATAACTTGTAATTGAAGAATTAACAACAATTCCATAATTTTGAGTTCTCTTTATTCTCTCACGATATTTTGTATGAAATTTGTATCCATTGATGAGGAAGGCACTATATTTTTTTATTACTCTATTCCGACCTTGAGAAAGCCATTTAATTTCGTCATTGACGTCCTTCCCACTCCAAACCTATTGAATCGAAAGTAAATTGAGTAATTATAAATGTATTATGTAAAAACATTCTTATTTGATTAACTAAATTTTGCAATTATATGTAACTTATTAACTTCAGTTACATACCGTTTGGCTTAACCATTCATGAAAAGATTCTGTGAATAACTTATTGATCTCTCGATGTTGTAATCTTCGAGAGCATGCCTGAGATCTCAAAATTTGTTTGTACTCACTATGTTAAAAACAAGTTTAATTGGTTAGAAGATAAACAAATCAAAACGATGAATATGTGAGGAAATTTTAGAACTTACTTGCGTAACGGTTCAACTGAATCGTGGTGAAAAAGTACATATCAATGTGCTTGTATCCACGATATATCATCTAATTTTGTAATTTCAACTTTGCCGAATGGTTCTCCAAAACTTTGGAATAAATAAGTTTCGGCCAAGTTATGATCATTGAGCCCAGTATTTCTACTTGGTCTATTCAATCGTGTTTCAACATCTTCTAAATATCTAGAATAGAAGGTCATGCACTCCTCTGCCAAGTAGCCTTCAGCAATTGATCATTCTGGATAACGCTTATTGTGATAATAATAATTCAATTTTCTTAGGAACATAAACACGATATGCAATATTTATCAAAAGTTGTAACTAAATTTATAGAGGCAAATGAATGAATACTTGAAAAATAAAATAGCACCTTTCTATAGGATACATCCATCGATAAAAAACCGGTCCACCAAGTATTGCTTCGTGAGGGAGATGGATTACCAAGTGCACCATAATAGTGAAGAAGGAAGGTGAAAAGATATTCTCCAAATTGCATAAAGTCAAAGCGGGTAGATCCTATACTTTCTCAAGTTCTTCAACATCCAAAAATTTGCCACAAATAGCTTTCATTATTTTGGATAGTTCAATTATACAGGACGTCACATTTTTTGACATACAGCACCGTAAAGCGATTGGGAGTAAATATTGCATCAAGATATGGTAATCATGTGATTTAATGAATATAATCTTCGATCTTTAAGACTCAAACATCGAGATAAATTTGACGCATATGCATCTGGGACCTTTATATCCTTCAACACCATGTAGAACACCTCTTTCTCTTTCTTTGACATTGAAAAAATAGAAGGCGGCAATCGATATTTCCCATTCGGAAGTACTTGAGGATGAAGATCACACCGAATTCTCATGTCAACTAAATCAAGTCGACTCTGAAGATTGTCTTTTGATTTTCCATCGACATTCAAAATTGTCCCAATTATGTTCTCGCTGACATTCTTCTCAATATGCATGACATCAAGATTGTGGCATAAAATGTTGTGCTCCTAATAAGGCAACTAAAAAAAAGTACTCATTTTTTTTCCACAAGTCCGCCTCATTAGGATCATCCTCTTCGTCAGATTCATCATCAGATTCATCCCTCGATCTTCTCTTTATTTGCATGTTAGGTGGTTGATTCATCTTCCCATAACTAAAGTTGATATCTTTTAACATAAACAAGATTTCAGATCCAACGGTCTGCTCAGAAGCTCCTCTGTACTCTTTAGTACCGTCAAATAGAGTCCTCTGAAATCTAAATTTATGATTTCCATCTAACCACCGACGATGACCCATGTAAGAGAACTTCTTCCCATTATACAACCACTTCGAACAAGTGTGCACAGCACAATAAGGACAGGCATAACATCCTTTAGTACTCCAACCCGATAAATTAGAATAAGCTGAGAAATCATTAATTGTCCATAATACAGCTGCACGTAAATTAAAGTTCTCTTTTCTCAATACATCATATGTATCAACACCCGACCATAACTATTTTAACTTTTCAATAAGTGGCTGCAAATAGATGTCAATATCATTTCTGGGACCTTTCTCTCTAGGGATAATCATTGATAAAATAAATGAAGATTGCTTCATGCAAATCCATGGAGGCAAATTGTAAAGAACAAGCACTACAGGTCAAGTACTGTACGAAGTACTCATGATTTTAAAATGATTAAAGCCGTCAGTTGCTAGCCCAAGCCTCACATTCCGAAGATCACTTGTAAAGCTTGGAAATTTACTGTCAAACGATTTCCAAGCTAAAGAATCAGTAGGATGCCTTAATAATCCATCATCGGTTCATTTATCATTATGCCACCTCATAGAATCGTCCATCTTTGACGACATGAAAAGCCTTCGAAGTCTTGGTATTAGGGGAAAATATCGCAAAACCTTGACTGGCTTCTTTCTTAACTTTGCCCCACCTTTATCTGCATTCACATCTTTTGTATTCCTATTCATCCAACGAGACGTACCGAAAACATGACAAGACTATTGGTTTCTCTGATCACCCCAGTACAACATGCAGTCATTTGGGTAACTATGAATTTTATCGTACCCAAGGCCCAAATCTTTTATTAGTCTCTTCATATATTGACAAGACTGGGGGATTTTTGCAAACAGAAACATCTCTGTCAGAAACTCTAGCAGCATTGTAAAAGAGTTTCCGGTCCACCCTCCCAAACATTTTAAGTGGAATAGAAGAATGCAGGACAATTTTGAATATTTTGATCCATCGTAAAGTTCTTCGTTCATTTCATTAATTAAATTGTAGAACTTCACCGCTTCTTCATTTGGCTCCTCATCTGGTGCACTTGTTCCTGTTTCGCAAAAAACATTTCCACCAATATTGCAATCATCAAATGCAATAAAGTCAGGTGGAAACGATTGCTCGCCATGACTGTGCATATTAAATGCATCCCGCAACATACCTTCCACGTTATATTGTCTAACATAATGATGGTAAGCAGTATTAGGATAAGTCAGATTAATCGTTGAAGAAGTTCCACTAGATGTACACTCTCCATGGAAAATCCATTTTTTATACCCCCGAATAAAACCATCAACAATTAGATGTTCGTATACAACTTCACGAAAATGCCAGTTGATGTTGCCACACTCCTTACACGGGCAAAGAATCATATTCTCTTGGCTTGCATTTTGAAATGCAAAATTTAGAAAAGTTTGTACTCCATTTCGATAGACGTTGCTTACCTTTGACAAATTCATCCAACTCCAATCCATTTCGTAGTTCTTGAAATCTAAAGTTGACAATAAATTACACGGGTAAGTTGTTTATTTATAACTATAATTAAGTTATGTAAGTTATGATATGATATATATTTATGTATTATGTAAGCTATGTAAATTATGTGAGTTATCCGAATTATGTAAATTATGTAAGATATGATATATATTTATGTATAATGTAAGTTATGTAAATTATGTAAGATATGATATCTATCTACGTTGATGGGATTGTGATTGTGTTGATGGGAAAACACAAGGGAAGTGAAGAATTGGTTATTAGATTAAATTTACAAGTTTAAGGTTAATTATTTATTTTGAATTAAGTCTATCATGTCTGCTCAATTATGGTTATTTTGAATCAAGTCTAATTTAGAAAAGTTTGAATCAAGTCTAATAAAAATAAAATTTTGAGATTATGGAAAATCACATGGAAAAAAAAATCACATGGAAAAAAAATCACATGAAAAATAATCTAAGGATAAACATGAATAGTAATTTAAAAAACGAAAAAAAAGAGAAAATAAAAGATTAACTAACCTTTTGGCTATCTTGGCTTTCTGTGTATTACTTTAGTGTATGAAAGCTACCAAATTTGCCAGCTGAGCAGGAATCCCTCCAGCCAAATTCGAATCCCACTAACTTTATGATCATAAAGTATTAAATATATACTTTTAGTCAAAAAGATAGTCTTTAATCATATAATAAATTAATATTTTTAGTCAAAATATTGAGAAATCATGTTAATTTTTTTACATTATCTTTTTATTACTACTTAGTGATAGTTAATGAAAATGAACAAAAAAAATTGAATGATTAGATACTTGTTTGTAACTTTTATAATTATAAGAAAAAAAATACTAATAATTTGATAATTACCTATATGATTTAAACTATTGGCAATTAAAAGGGAGGAAAATGAAGGCAGATATATGAAAACAAAATGTTTTCACATTGGATATTATTCTTGTCATTCATTGGCTGAAGTAGTCAAATATTTTGTGATGAGCAAAAAAGGTAAAAGAAAACACAGAGGGGAAGGAAGATGCCAATTATTTGTTTATTTTTTTCCTTACCCTAAACATTTAGACCAAATGTCTCAATTTAATAATATTTTTTTACAAAAGAAAAAATCAAAGCATAGTCTTTCCAAAGCCTACTGATTAGAGTTTAGAACATATTAATTAATTTTATATTAATTAAGCAAGAAAAGGTTTGCAAGTTGCCAAATAGCTTATGCTGATTTTGGTTCTAAATTGGTAATTAATTTTTTTAAGAGTTTAAAGCAATAGTAAAATTAAAGTAAAATATCGAATTAGTAGAATCGAACTATTATGGAATAAGTATAATGAAATTATTACAACACAAACATATTAAAAAATATGATAATTTGATGTAATTTGCATTGTATGTAATCTGGCATTATCACATGCCTATTGTCAAAAAATATTTTAGTCATTCTTTAAATTTGTACCTTTATCATGAATAAAATATAACTCGTGTTGTGCAACATGTAGTTAGAATAAGAAAAAAAACATAAAATAAAAGGTTAAGAAATCATGAAAAAAAGGTGAGATTATTATTATATACGTAGATTTAAACTTTGAAAATTATTATTTTTCTATTTATAGATAATTGAGATTATTTTAAAAAATAAGGTGATATAAAAATATAACTTGCAGATTAAAAGAAGAGAATAAAAGGCCTGTGGACCAATGCTCTAATGGCTTTGGATGAAAAAGCTTTTCTCTTTTGGGACAATCACAGGCGTACACGGGGGTAAATATTTATGCAAAGATTTCTCCTCCTGTTTGACTTTTTATCCATCTTCTACTTCTTTGGTAAGCCAGGTTTCCACAATTTAAAACTTGTTGATAGGCGGATATGTTTTGCAGTCTCACAAAAAAAACTATATTATAATTATACTAAAATCTCCTACCATTCAGAAAAAAAAAACCAATATTATAATTTTTAAATTATATGAAAATCTCTAACAATATGTAATACTAATTTTTTAAACGTTTATGAAAATTTCTATATTTATAATTAAAGCGTTAAAGATTTTGATTCATATTTTTTCCAAACGATAAAATTTTGGTGGTTCGTGGGATCGTATTGATTTTAAAATTTTTTAATTATAACTTTGATTTTAAAATTTGAATATAACTCAAGGGTTGGCTGTCTTGCTATGGAACCCATGGTTATCTACTTAGCTTGCAAACTTAAATTTGGGTTTGCTTGATTATCACCATCGGTACAAACCTTAATTTGATAATTTGATGCCAAACTGCTAGAAAAGAGGCACTTCAATGGGTTTTATATGTCTGCCCTTGAATCACCTACAACACCAAAGAAACAGGTGCGAAAGCCATTACTGATCCTATCTATAATTTAGTATAATTTATAATACTGCGCTTCATGCTTTTGTTAGTGTTGGGAACAAAATTTTCATTTTCTTATTACTGATGCTTAAAAATAATTCCTTAGGATGACACAAAATAAAATACAAGCCAACATGGAAACCATCATCATACCTATAACAACTACTAAAGCTCGAAAGAGAGTAGCCCATCATTTTAGCAGGTAATTCTGCTAGCTGCTTTTGTGAATGCATCTTCTATTCGAGCAGTAAACTAGAAACATTATCCTATCATTTTCTGTAACACCCCTATCCCGTATCCGTCGCCGGAATAGGTAAAGGGGCATTACCGGACTTGAAACTCATATCAGAACAGTAAAAAAAATTTCGAACTTTTTTTTTTATAAAAAGAACATTCCTTTAGGTAAATACTAAAGACAGTCAGGGATACAATTTAAACTTCTATAAGTACACATTCAAAGGATGCCATTTTCGCATGGCTTATATACATTAACCAAAATATTCTTCGGCCATTGGTCTATTCTTTACATGCCATAAAATAATTCAAAACATAACAGTAATAAGCAGTGGATAGTGATAGTGTGACTAGTTGTTGACGATCCCCGAGCCTGTAGCTTCCAAATGAGATCTATAAAACAGAGGAAACAAAGTAAACGGAGTAAGCATTACAATGCTTAGTAAGTTTTAAGCAGTGTCAACAGATAACAATCAAATTATAACATAGTTGTTCGTATTTTTATTTCACTCTTCCTTCGGGCATACCATCCCTTTACCGAATATGCACATCTCATCATATATAATAGGCAGATAAACTTTCACATAAAAGTGAGCTCATGTGACATAGATATATTGTATAATTTCACATAACCCCTCACACTGGTCCGATGTCACATAATCATAGGAATAGTCTCATAGATTGCTCACGTATGCATCACATAACTACCTTATGATTTAGTTCAAATCAAGCTCACATATAAACTTGGAGTACATACCTGTTTAACCTTTCGCATTGAATATATTTATAAGCAATTCTTTTTGCGAAGTCTTATAGCTTTAAACTCTACTCGGATTATCGGCGAGACCTTTACTCAGATGAAATCTCCACACGAAGTCAGCGGGTCTTAACCCAGACATAGTCACCACATATGGTCATCTGGTCTTTAATCCCGGGTTTACATCATAGAGTTTCATGCATATTTATTCACATATTACAACATTCACATCGACTATCATATCTGTAATTCATTTACCTCATCAAATATCTAATAAAACACACCTTCCACCGTCTGTCATTTGGCCACAATATATATATATACACATCTCATACATATCTCACATTAGTCATTCGGCTTCGCCACATATATACACTTCCACGTTTATCACATTAGCCATTCTACCTTATCACACATATGCATGTTCACATTCATCACATTGGCCATTCGGCCTTATCACACATATGCATGTTCACATTCATCACATTGGCCATTCGGCCTTATCACACATATGCATGTTCACATTCATCACATTGGCCATTCGGCCTTATCACACATATGCATGTTCACATTCATCACATTGGCCATTCGGCCTTATCACATATATACACTTCCACGTTTATCACATTGGCCATTCTACCTTATCACACATATGCATGTTCACATTCATCACATTGACCATTCGGCCTTATCACACATATGCATGTTCACATTCATCACATTGGCCATTCGGCCTTATCACATATATGCACATTCACATTCATCTCATAAAATCCTAAATCAAAATATAAATTTTCATGTATTCACATCACAATTATCCAAATATACTTCACATACCACATATACTTTCATGTATACACTTTGTCTTGGCTGAATCTACATCTATCATTTTCCAATGAATAATTCAATTTCATGCCATACTATCATTTCATATTCGAATACTTATAAACTTACAATTTCACAAATTTTAATATCAAAGATCCATCTAACACTCATATATCATTTTACAATATCACAATTTAGAATTCACGTATGGGTTTAATCAATAGCTTATGAGCAACCAAAACAAGTTTTATCCATGTTTACAACATAACCACAAATTCTCTACATGCTGTTTTCCTGAGCAACAGTCGTTAAATTATTTGTAACTGGGGCTACGAAATTCCAAATTATGTGCCGTTAATTTTCCATGAAAATAGACTCGTATATCCTCTATCCAAAAAATTTTCAGAATTTTTGGTTTGGCCAATCAATACCATATTTTTCTTAAAGTTTCCCCTATTTTACTGCTTGACTACTCTGACTACTCTTCACTAAGAATTTAATTTCTCATTGTACCAAATTCAAAATATGTTTTCGTTTACTTTGTTTGAAACTAGACTCATTAAGGAGTCTAAGCATATAATTTTATCTTATATTCATTTTTTTACGATTTATAATGATTTTCCAAATACTGAACAGGGGATTTCCGAGCCATTCTGAATCTGTCTCACACAACTTTGAAAATCTCATTATCGGAAACCCCTTTACTTACACGATTTCTTTTATACGAAACTAGACGCATCAAGCTTTAATTACATAATTTATTCAGCCTTTAACTCAACTCTCACAATTTATGGTAATTTTTCCAAAACACGCTACTGCTGCTGTCCCTAGCAGATTTATACAATTTACTCTGTAAAGTTCTCATTCACATATTTAAAACATAATATCATATATGCCGTCATTTAGAAAAGTCATTGACCTTAACGTATATACATAATTCATATTCATCCCATTTTAAAACTTAAAACTTACAAAGGAATCAAACTCAATTACTTAAGAACTTACCTCGGAAATTGCCGAACGATTACAGATTGACTATTCGGTTAGGTAGCTTTTTCTCTTATCCGAATTAGACTCCCTAAGCCCTTGAGCTTAATTCCCAACACAAGATGGCCGAATGCCTTGGGTGTTCTTTCTTCCATTTTTCTTTTTCTTTTCCTTATGGTTTCGGCAAGATGAAAAAAAGATGATGGAACTTTGTTTTTATCACCACTACTAATATAAATTTATTATTTCAATATATAAAAATCATTTTATAATAAAATGTTTATTTATATCTTTATTATACATAATTCCCACCAATTAAAGATGGAGACAAGAGAACACATTGTTACATGCATGTGTTGGTCGGCCATTTACATTCAAAAATGGTCTAATTGACATGCAAGTCCACATTTTTGAATACATGCTCTATTAGATCACTTTATATATTTACCTAACCTATTTTACCAATGTTTCACATAAGTCCCGTTTCAAAATTTCACATACAAATGGCAAAATTAATGCTTGAAATTTTTACACATGCATTTACTCACCTCATGAACATAGAATATAACTTTCAATTATTTATAAAACTCGGTTTCGTGGTCCCGAAACCACTTTTCGACTAGGGTCAGATTAGGGGTATCACATTTTCTTATTTTTAACTTTCACTCATCCTATTTATATATGTTTATGTTTCTTAATATCGCTCATATTATCCAATCATGATATGTATAAAATATTAAAGAAACTTGGTTTCACCTTCTGTCATATAGTCTAGTGTGCACTGTAACAATGGTATTTTTTTTGGGTACCCTGAATTGGTGTTCTCAGACAGTTATATGAACCATTCTTTATGTATTGTAGATAATGGCATCAGTTTATTTTAGAAATTTGAGTTGCACTAAAACTATGGAGAGTCTTTTAAGTGTTGTGCTGCAGATTCTTCTATAGTTCAATTGTTTGTAGCTTCACCTATGTAAATATTAATATCTTTTTGAAGCACCTTGTTGCTATCATATAAGTTCCATGACATGACTACATTAAGATTTTTCATGTTAAATCAACTTAAATAAGTGTTATTTGTGGTCTCCATTGGAGTTATCTTTAAAATTAGAAAAAAAAGGTACTACATTGTTTGTTTCTCCTTCATATTATATTTCTTTATTACACTTAATTCATCTTTATATAACTAGCTGGTTTTTTTTATCATCACACTCATGCTAAATTTCATTTAAAAATATTAAAATACGCATTCATAGACAATCCCTTCCTTAACTCAATTTAACTTTAATTAAATTATTTAAAAACTTAATTAAGTTGCAAGAGGAAATGAATCATCTCTGCTGATTTTGACTGTTTATCTTTTAAATAATTTAACAAAGCAAAATGAGTTAGGGAAGAGATTATCCGTCGATGTATATATTTTCTTTCTTTAAAAATGAATGACATGGCTTCCATGTTTATCAACTAACCTGCATGCCCAAAACAAAGTGATGTCTATAAAATGTAGTTTCTATTTACATATCAAATCTACAGATCCAACACTTCCCAGTAAGTTAAATAATACATACAACCTAGATTACATACAAGCCAATCGCATAAACTCTCAAAACAAATACGCTTCTCTTAAAAAATAGTAGCAGGAACTCGGGTCATGGAACAATCTTCTCTATAACATACCCATATGAAATAACATGAAGCAAAAAAAAAAACAAACGAGACGCTAGATTTTAGTAAACATCAGGAAAATGAAAAAAAGTTTAGAAAAAAGACAAAAAAAAACCAAATGATTTAACATGAAGTGGAAAACAAAGAATTCATCTGCCACCAATCAAATAAAAAAAGAAAAACCCAAATGAGATAACATGAAGATTAACGAATACTTACCTTGAAGTACCATGTTTATGGTGATTAAAAGTAGCCATGAACACTCTCAAAACAAGCAAATACACCAAACCAAACAACAATGTGATAGACAGAGGGCAAAGCAAAGAAATGAAATTTGGAAGTGGTTTCTACAACATTAAAGCCCTGTTCTTTAGTAGCATAAAAATAATAGAAATGAAATCGAAATGAAACAAGGAGCTTCGGGTTTGATTTGAAACTGAAATGAAATGAAACCTATGGAACGAAAACAGAAAGGGAGATGACAAGTGGGTTTGATTTGAGGGAAATTTAGGGTTTAGGGGTAATTTTGATTTAGGGGAGAAGTAAATTTTGATTTGGGGAAATTTAAGGGTTTCGGGTATGTATTGGGGATGAAAAGGATGAAACAAAAACGGCGTCGTTTTGCTAAAGATAATAACGTCACTAAATCGCACCTGAAACGACGTCGATTCAGTTAAACATTTAGTGGCGTTTTACAAAAGCATCGCTAAATCTCAATCTTTTGCGGCATTTTTACAAAAGCGCCGCTAATTCTCTATCTTTAGCGGCGTTGCCTCTGGAGACACATCATAAAATGACGACGTTTTGGCTGAATTGAAATTTTTTTGCGGCGTTTTTGACAAAAACGCCACTAATGCATTTGAATTTTAATAGTTTAATTATTTCTTAAATTCCTTTTAAACTAAATTTGTTTTCTTTCAAACAATATATCTAATTTTAAAAAAATTTAATTATATTGAATAATTATTATTTAAATATTTAATATTTAAATTTTAGGTAAATTAATTTAAAATAATTTCTAATAATTATTTAAAACATGAAATGAATTGAAATAAAAAAATATATATTCAAAACCATTTTTGATAAAAATGAACTTGACAACCTTGAGAAAAAATGAAAATTTTTAAAACATTGGGTTTTTATTAAAAATATTTTTAATTAGGTGTGACCAATACTTATAAAATTACCTTTCATAAAATAAAATTTTAAAAAAATTCTGTTAAGAGATTATTATTGCCTGCATCTTAAAATTAAAGTAAGACGAGTTTAATTTCGAGAGTCCATTACATGCAAAGAAAGTTATAGCATCTTGTAATACTCGGAAATTGATACCTTATTAAACACATATTATTTTTTAGATTTTGAAATTATAAATTCAAATTCAATATTTAATCACGAGGCTATAAATTTTAAAGTGTGCACGAATTTTATAATTAGAATTTAATTTAGAAAATAAAAATACTAATTTTATTTTATTTTTAAAATTGATTCAAGTTTAAGAATTTCATGTTAACATTTCGTATTCAATAATTTTATGAACCACCTCATCAAATTTCGTATAATACTAAATCTTGCATAATTATCTGGGAATATAAACATATATACATCATAAATATATATATAAGCATGAGATCAAGTATTTAATTAAACCACACTCCGAGCACTCCAAAACCTAGATTCAACCAGAACATCATTTAATCAATTAACCCTTAAACCCTAACACTACTCCTTATAACCTAGAACATTAAGACCCTAAACCCTAGATACTTTAAAACAGTACCAAACCCCAACCAACAAACTAATTTAAAACACTATACCCCAAACCCAAGATAACAAACCCGGCCTATACCATAAACTTAACATATATACTATACCATTCAACCTTAAACCATAAACTTAAAATATATTCTACCATTGAACCCTAAACCATAGGCCTTAAACCTTAAATATTAGACCCTAAACCCAAAAATAAATTTAATCAATATTAAGTACTGCTTCCACAATTTATTATAAACATAAGCTTTTACATTAATATCTATGTATATACACATCAACATCCATATGATTTTTTGGGGGGGTTTAGGTTTTTAGAGTTTATGGATTAGTGTTTACAGTTTATGTTTTAGAATTTAAGGTTTAGGGTTTAATGTTTAAGATTTAAGGGTTTACAAAAAGCCATATGTAACACCCCAAACCCGGCCCAGACGTTACGACCGAATCTGGCGTGTCACATTGAAGTGTTTTTCGAAAACCATGTTTTCATTGAAAACCCTTCTTGATGTTTAGAAACTTTTACCGTTTAAACTTGAATAAAACCTTAGCCTTATTTTTTTCCAAAACGTGATTCATTGTAATAATCAAAGCATTGTTAACAACCTTGTAAAATCTTATGGGAAACTTTGAAAACTTGTAAACCTTTGTAGTGGCAGAAACATGTTATTTTAAAAAAACAATTAAGTATCGAAAAAAATCAAACCTTCTTTGTCATGGCTTAAAGTGAATGGATACTACGCACCAGGTAGGATTCAAGAAAAGAGAAGGTGAGTCAATTAGACTGCTTAAGTACCTAGCTCTTCCATGATCCAATCCTAGACATGCACACATCCATTGCCACACTTTAAGCTTATTACTTGTCCACGAACAACAAATTAAGTTTAAGTCTATTTAAAATATTTATTTCCTTTGAAAATATTTACGTTGCGGAAGCTTTGCTCGGTTTTCGTGATATTTTAAAAATAAGTAACTTTTATAAAACACGCCCTAGATCTAACCAATTTAATAACCCAAAATATTAAAAATAATAAAAAGAGCGGCCTTATTACAACTTTAACCAGAATAAAAATAATCAAAATAATAAATGTGAAACTTATTTTAAAGAAAACAAAACTTAATCTTCGTGGCCACTCTGAATCCCGCCCAGCTCCAAGTCCATCGATCTAAGGCTCACCTGCAAAGATGGGAAAAATGGGGGTGAGTTTGGAAAACTCAGTGTGTAAAGTATCCCAACCAGAGCCCAAATCAGTTCAAGCTTTACTAGGCCAAAGCCTTATTCAGAATTTAGTTTTAACTGGGCCTTAGTCCATATCAATATTAATCTGGGCCATAACCCCTTACAGTAACAGAGTATACTGGGCCTAGCCCATATCAGTATCAATCTGGCCCGTAGCCCTATAAAAGTCGAGATATATTGCGCCTTGCCCATATCAGCACAGTTGGGCCCATTTCAATACAGTCTCATATGATTAATGCATGATAACCCCATCCAACCCTGCACTTGCCTCCGTCCATCCCTACACTTACAGTGTTAGCACCGGTTGCGGCACTAACTATAATCCGCAGCAAAGCTGCTTATATCAGAATATGTGGCACAGCCACTAGAACGGGTTCTTCCTCCATAACAAAACCCAACCCCATGCAACAGATATACATGTCATGGCATATAACAAACAAAATCAAAATATCATGCATTTCAGCCAAAATTAACCCTAGGGGTATAACGGTCATTTTGCACCTAAGGGTAAAATGGTAATTTTCATACTTAGGGGTATTTCAGTAAAATTTACTATTCTAGAGTTTACATACATATTACAACCATTAACACATTAACAGAAGCACTTACCGAGCGTTTTTATCGAATTGGGCTCGTTGGCCCGCTAACTCGTTTTCGGCCCATTAAGCCCAAATATACCGAAGTTCATGAAATTGCACACTCTACAATCATACTGCTTGCGATTACCAAAATTAACAACCAAACCACCTCGCAAGCGCTCGCACGCTCGCAAGTTCACAAATGCCAGCTTTTCGGCTTTTTCGCTTTTCGGCTTTTGCCGATCTAGTCTATGAGTGGGTGTCGTTTACACTCCTATTTTATGACGATTCGTTGACGAGACCCATGCATGAACTGCCTACAATTATATTACTACCACGTTAATCTAACTACCGAAATGAACTACATATTAATCCCTTACCTTATTCGGCCAATAACACCTTAGGCACTAGCAATCTTACCTTTGCCCAAGTTAGCGACTAGATTTAGATCCACTTGTTCCCCTTGCCCAAGCCCTTAATTAGCATCCTCTAGATCACACTATCATCAAGATAAAACAGTTATCACAACCCTTTAGGGCTACAAGTCCAAATCGACAGCCTCCCTAACCTTTAGGGGTTTCGGCTTTTTCTAAAATACGAAATAAAGACTAGGTTGGAAGGACTTACCACCGATTCCTTCAGTCAACGATTCCCCTTAATTCCTACTCGATTCTGATGCAGTTCTAAGCCCTCAAATGATAACAAAAGTCGAGCCTTCAGTGATCTTAAAATTCGGCTATGTTCCTATGGCTATGCGTTTTCGGCTTTTTGTAACAATGAAGAAAAGATGAGGATTTTGTAATGGCTTTGTTGACAGAAACTTGGGGTTTAGAGGACTAGAGTATCGGTCAAGAATGATGAAGAGAAGTAAAAAGATTTGGCTAGGAAAAATCGGCACAGAAGAAAATATAGGCTTTCGGGATTTCGGCTTTTTATGACAAATGGTTATGAAGGTTTAGAAACGACTGATAAAAGATGGAGATGTACAGGATGATAGGAAGATTCGGCTATAGAGGAAAAAGAAAAGAAGAGGAGAAAGTAGATGGAGAGAAAAGAAAAGAAAAGAAGAAGGAAAGAGAATGGAAGAAAAGAAAATATCAAAACCCAAAGGAAATATTCTAAAATACCCCAAATATATACTGAAGAAGAAAAAAAATAAACAATCAAAGGGAACAAAAATCAGCAATGGCTAATTTACTCAAATCCAAGAGACTAGTCGAAAAAACTCCCCAACTAACACCCCATAGTTGGCTTAAATACTTACCCCACCTCCTTCCAATTTGAATTCCATTAAAATTCCTTCCTTAATTTTTGCCAAAATTTTAATTTGAATTACACCCAAATTCTTTCCCCGTACAGTAACCTGCTTAATTCAAATTCCAATCAAGGTCTGTGTGTTTCGGTCTAGTTCAAATACCTTCCCCACGTGCAGCAAAATAGCAATTTATCTACGCGTAAGATAGCTCGAACGCAGGACCTCCAGGCTCCCACGCATGCTGCTATCCACTGGGACGCGACCTTGTTCTTAATATAAAAGCGTCGCAGCTAAAGTCTTGGTCTGCCTAAAAATAAACCAAAACAACGCCAGCACTTGGATTCGAACTCATGCCCTCTTAGTCCCTTTAACGCGCTGCTACAACTACGCCCAAGGCACTCGTTGTTTTAGGCTCTGCTTGGGACTTCTCTTAAACCTTATTTTATCACAACCCTTTACTTAAAAATAAAACCAAATGTCTCGCATGCATCACGACTTGAACCCAGGCACCTCCTTCACCATCCTAAGATACTTAGCCACTAGGCCAAATGCTTGCTTCTGACATGAGTTAGCCTGAGCAATTAATAAGGCCTACCTGCGATAGCCCTTGGTTTTTCTAAAATAAAAACCCACATTTGTGCACGCAGGGAATCGAACCCCTACCACCTTCCTACTGCTTAACACGCGTAACCACTAGGCTAGACTCCTCCTTATGTCCAATTTTAGCCCAACTTATTAATAAACCTTAATGCCCAGATCCCCTAAAGAAGCAAAAATAATAATTTTTGCTAGAGTCTTGGATCGAATTTTTCCCACACATTAAATACTTCTAAATTTATTTAAAGACTAAAATAATAATAATAACCATAATAATGAAAATTTCAAATACAATAATATATATATATTAATAATAATAATTATAATTTTCATAAATCAATAAAAATAGATACAATAAAATTTTCTAATAATAATTTAATTGAAACACTAAATTAACAACAATAATTTTATAAATATATTTGTATCTAATAATTATAATGATAATAATTTTCATAAAAATTAAAATTTTAGTAATAACAAAAATATTTTATCAATATATTTTTTTTAAACACTAGTAATATTTAAAACTTCTCAATATTCAGGTTTTCTTCTATCCGAATCCCAGACTCAAAGCCCAACTCTTCTAGGCCCAATTTTTTGAGCGTTGCACCATAAAATGTCGATTTTAACAGCTTGGTAACTTAAATGAAAACTTCTAAATAGTTTAGTTATCAATTTGTAACTTTTCATAATTAAGTAACTAAAATGAAACTTTTTTATAGCTAAGTGATGAATAGTGTAGTTTATATTTTTTTATAAAGTTAGTTTCAAATACCAAAATAATTAAATTGAATTCAAAACAAAAATAAGAAAATAATATGAAAATTAAATCAGATCAAATCAAAACGAGTGTCGGTTACCCTACTCAAAAATGGCTGCTCAACTTTTTGCGGCGTTTAGACAAAAAACGTGGCTATTGATCAGTTTTAGTGGCGTTTAGACCAAAAACGCCATAGTTGCTCAATTTTTAGTGGTGTTTTAAGTAAAAACGCCGCTATTGATAAGTTTTAATGGCGTTTGGACCAAAAACGCTGCTATTGCTCAGTTTTTAATGGTGTTTGGGCCAAAAATGCCGCTATTGATCAGGTTTTTAGTGGTGTTTGGCCAAAAACGCCGCTATTCATAAGTTTTTAGTGGCGCTTGGGCCAAAAACGCTTCAATTGATTAGTTTTTAGTGGCGTTTGGCCAAAAACGCCGCTATTGATCAGTTTTTAGTGGCGTTTGGGCTAAAAACGCTTCTATTGATCAGTTTTTAGTGGCATTTGGGCCAAAAACGCCGCTATTGATCAGTTTTTAGTGGCGTTTTGGCCAAAAACGCCACTGTAACACCCCCATACCCGAGGCCGTCGCTGAAGTCGAGCACGAGATGTTAACGGACTTAATCCATTAAATAAACAGCTCAAACAATTTATTTTAGAATTTCCAAACAAGTTGGCTAACTGCGTCACAGTCGCTAAAAAATCCATATCTCGAGTTATGAAACTCGAAATCCAATTCCGTAAATTTTCCTTGAAACTAGACTAATACAATACTTACTAATTGTTTTCTAGAATTTTTGGTCAGGCCAATTAGTACAGTTTATTAGTTAAAGTCTCCCCTATTTCAAGGTTTAGCTACTCTGACCCCTATGTATTACAAATCAGATATCTCCCTATACAGAGTTTCAATGACTTACTATTTGTTTCTCATAAAAATAGACTCAATAATGATTTCATACATGTAATGTACAACTCCTAATTAATTTTGTACAATTTATGGTGAATTTTTAAAGTTAGAACAGGGGATTCAGAGATTGCTCTGACCCTATTTTACCAAAACTTAAATATCTCATAAAATATAACTCATTTACCTTTTTAGTTTCTTCCATATGAAAATAGACTCATCAAGATTCAATTCCATAACTTATTCATCATTTAATTCCATTTATACTATTTTTAGTGATTTTTCAAATTCTCATCACTGCTGCTGTCTGATTCTATTTTGTGCCAAATTTTACCTTTCCAAGGATTTTCATGGTTTAGTTAAGACATAAAGCATACATGTTATCATATATAAACTTGATTAGCCATTCCAATAGCTAATAATTCTCAAACATTTCCATTCCATCCATGGCCATATCGTAAGATTATACACACAAAATGATTGGAATGCTATACATGCCATATTTCCAAAAAATTTCAAGTCATTATACCGCGATTGTCGAGTGATAGTGTGAGCGTGCCTTCGATAGTCCCGATCTCCAAATTGACTTGTCAAAACAACAAAGAATGAAAAGGAGGGAGTAAGCATAGATGCTTAGTAAGTCCACATGCAAATAACAAATAACTTAACAAAGCAATTATACCAACCAACATTAGCATAATATCACCAAAACATGTATCACATTTCTATTCATCATTCATCATCTTACCATATTATTTTTGTCATATCAAGTCTCAACCCGAGGGTTAAGTACATACCTATCCAAAGTGCCCATTCCACAACACTTACCAATACGTCACTTGCATCTTGAGTATTCTTCCATTTCACTAGAATTTTACCCGTTGAACACATAGGAATATAACTCGGATACATGGAAAGCTTGCACATAAGTGCCACATATGTAGCCAAGCTACCATGTAACCCGCCCATAAGCGAACTCGGACTCAACTCAATGAGATCGGGTGTTCTCATCCATAAGTGAACTCGAACTTAACTTAACGAGTTCGGATGCCTAGTTACATTTCACAAACTCAGACTCAACTCAACGAGTTCAGACGTTCGCATCCATAAGTGAACTCGAACTCAACTCAATGAGTTCGGATGTTCGCATCCATAAGTGAACTCGGACTCAACTCAACGATTTCGGATGCCCAAATATCTGAATCTATTCCTAAGGTTCAACGGGACTTTCCTCGTTCGTACTCCTTTACCATTCTCCTTGGAATACCAATAACGATATTCGGTAGTCTTTCACATTTTTCACATAATTCATAAAATTTTTGCATGTTGTCCAACAATGACCACAAAGCATAGAATTGCATGATAACAATCATAATATTGTATAAATAGCATTAAATGATTTAAAATAACGGTTATATTACAATATTTACATATGAACTTACCTCGATACAAAATGAGAATTGTCGAGCCTATTCCTCGTAAACTTTATTTTCCCCCCGATCTCGACTCGAATCTCTTTTCTCTTGATCTATAATACCAAATTAATTTATTTAATACACATATTCATCAAAACAACTCCTAGTATGAACTTTGGAAAAATTACCATTTTGCCCTTAAACTTTCATATATTTACACTTTTTCCCCAAGGCTCGTAAATTAAACCTCATCCTATTTTCTTATGTTTTATGACATGCTGATCATTTTTCCCTTCTATAGCAACATCAAATTCACACTCTAACATGTACTTATGAATATTAGGTATTTTTACCAATTATGTCATTTTACTCGTTTTTACGAAAAATCACTTAGCAAAAGTTGTTTAACAAAATCCCAAACTTCATATTCTGCCATAAAACATCAAAATTCATACATATCATCCATGGGTAAAATTTTTAATATAAACCTTAGCTCAAAATATTGGTAGAAATAGGTAAACCGAGCTACGAGGATTTCAAAAATGTAAAGAACATTAAAAACGAGTATAGAAATCACTTACAATCAAGTTAAAAGTGTTGAAACCCTAGCTATGGTGGAGAGCAAAATTCAGCAGCAACTTATGGAGAAGATGATCATTTTTGTGTTATTTTCCCATTTTATTTCATTTAATATCCAAATGACCAAAATGCTCTTCCTTATTAAACTTTCAAAAATTCCATCCATGTCCAATTTTTGTCCATAAACTTAGAAATTGGTCAAATTGCTATCTAAGGCCTCCTAATTAATATTTCAAAGCAATTTCATACTAGAAACTTCTAGAATGCAAGTTTTGCAACTTATTCAATTTAGTCCCTAACTTCAAATTAAGCACTTTATGCATACAATTCTTCACGAAATTTTCACACAATCATGCAATCATATCATAGACCTCAAAATAATCATAAAATAATTATTTCTATCCGGATTTTGTGGTCCCAAAACCACTATTCCTATTATGCCCTAATTTGGGTTATCACAGCCGCTATTGATTAGTTTTTAGTGGCGTTTTGGCCAAAAATGCCGCTATTGTTCAGTTTAAAAATGCCACTCATGTATAATATTTGCAGTGTTTTTTGTTAAAACACCGCTAAAGCCATATTTCCATGTAGTGACTCAAAAGCATATACTCTTGATTTTAACTTTAATATCTTATACTTATACATAGCATGTGGCCAAATATACTTCACAAATACACTTATATTTACATTACATCATGCATATTTTGCGTCACATATCAAATAACCAACTTACCTTATTTTCAAATAGGTAATCAACTATCACATACCTATTCACTTAGCTCAATTTACACATTCGATCACAACTTATCATTGCTTGTTGAACCATTCGAAATCGAATAGGATACTCAGATAATCACCCATATAGTACAATGCCAACGTCTCAGACGTGGTCTTACACATAATCACATATCAATGCCACTGTCCTAGACAGGGTCTTACACGAATCAAATATGATGCCGATGTCCCAAACATGGTCTTACACGTAATCACATATCGATGCCAACGTCCCAGACGTGGTCTTACACGAGAACACATATCAAAAATCCTATGTCATGATATATGTATCCTAGCTATTCTTAAGGTTCATACGGGACTTTCAGACATTGTAACTCGACCGAATCGAACTCGTACACATAGCTTTCAAGCATATTCACATTTGGCTATCATATATATATTTTCATATAATTCATTTCAGCATATAAAACTTGTATTTATTTAAAATTAACAACATCTAGTTGCTTATAAACTTACCTCGGGCAACAGTAATCAGAATGGGGCGACTAATCGACAACTTTGGTTTTCCTCCGATCCAAATCTGATTTCTTTGGTTCTTGATCTAAACATATTCAAATTAAACTCATTCAAACATATTTTCATTCCATTTAGTCCAAAAACACATAAATGGGCAAATTACCATTTTACCCCTAAAATTTTACACTTTTACAATTTAGTCCAAATTGCACAAAACACAAAACATGCAAAATTTGAATACACTATGCTTAGGCCGAATGTTCCTTATATTCATACAAGTCCATACATTTCATTTATTTCACATTTTAGTCCCTTAATTTATTTTTTTCAATTTAGTCCTAATTATTCAAAATCATCAAAAATTCCAATACAAAACATTTTAATCCAAAACATATCTTTCATAATTCATCAACTAATATCACAAAACTCAATTATTCATCAATGGAATAACTCAAAATATTCATCAAAATCAGAAATTCAAGCATGGGCTGTAACACCCCGAACCCGAAACCGACACCGGAGTCGAACACGAGGTGTTAACTGACTTTAACCCCTTACAAAATTTATTTTCCAGACACTGCCCAATCTGTGTACTAGTCGTTTTAAAAATCATATCTTGAGTTTCGTAACTCGAAAATCAGTTTCGTAATTTTTCCCAGAAACTAGACTCATTTTCCCATCTATGTATTTTTTTATAGAATTTTGGTCGGGCCAATTAGTACAGTTTATTAGTCAAAGTCTCCCAAGTTGCAGGGGTCGACTACACTGACCTTTGCGCATTACGACTTGGATATCTCCCTGCACGGGGCTTCAATACTGATGTCGTTTGTTTCTATGAAAACTAGACTCAGAGAGGAATCTGTACATATATGGTACGACCCCTAATTATCTCTGGTTAATTTGTAATGAATTTCCAAAGTCGGAGCAGGGAATCCAGAAACCGTTCTGGCACTGTCCCACAATAATCTGATTATCTCTTAATATACTGCCCATATGATCTTTTCATTACTTCCTCATGAAAGCAGACTCATCGAGCTTCGATTACATAATTTATTCATCAATTAATTCCACTCCTACTATTTTTAGTGATTTTTCAATCTCATGACACTGCTGCTGCCAGCATCTGTTACGAAAGTAACTAGGTCCATCTCATGCCTACCCTTGATCCAACTCAATCGAACATTCGTGCCATTTTCGCATGGCTTAAAGTTTACATGCCAAAATTCAAAAACAACGTAATAGCTTATACATGCCAAAATGTTCTTCTAAGCCAACTAAGAAGAAAATACCAAAACTTGCTATCCGGTGTGATGACTTCGATGACGGCCTGACCCCGCAAAAATAGATGAGTCCAAGCAACCTATAATGGGTGACAAGGAAACACCGAGTGAGTTTATAACTCAGTAAGTCAAAAGCAATGCACTACCATCCATCAATAACATTATCACAAGAGGAAACAAAATGGAACTAGACAATTTACTCCATCCATACCGAACCATACCATAGTTCCTCCAACCTATCGATTCAATTTCATACCAATTTATGCATTCACAATCCACATACTCATCAATAGGATATTCGAGGCATTTTCATAAATCATTTTATTTTCGTTACAAACATACAACTAAACGGCCTTTCACCCATTCTACGATAAATTTTATGTACGTGACTTCAAGTATATTTGTCACATAGGTTCAACTTACCGAGCTTAACACCAAGTATAAGCATAGCACCTATTAGCCATGTACTCAAGACACTTACCCGATCCGCTGTCCGCGATCGACTCAATAGTGTCGCACACATAGTGTCCATAATGATTCACGAATGTATATTGAGCCCGCACACTCAGTGCTATATAATCAACTCGCACACTTAGTGCTACGTAATCAAATCGCACACTTAGTGCTACATAGTCAAACTCGCACACTTAGTGCCGCATGGTCAATTCGCACACTTAGTGCATCATATTCATTTCGCACACTTAGTGCAACATAGTCATATCGCACACTTAGTGCTATACAATTTAATCCCGCGCACTTAGCGCCAATCTCATGGTCATAAATGGTTATCCCGCACGTTTAGTGCCGAGATCAACAACTCAGTACATCTTACCTCTTTTCTTTTCATTCAACAATTTCATCATCATATACGTACATGCATATATATATATGTATATTTATTCATTCCATTCAGCATCAATACATAAACATTATGACCATTTGAAATAACACCAACTACATGCTTAATGACTTACCTCGTGTTGGGTAAGACGGTTCCAACTCGGCTACTCGATAACCTTTTCTTTGCCTTTGCTCGATTCACCTCCTTTAACTCCTTGAGCTAAATCAATAATTTAACTAGTTTAACCACCTTGCTAAATATTTACAATCCAATTTCACATGTATATGTATGTTAGTATATTCGGCTAATAACCTCATGCAACTACCAAAGCCGAATCAACTAAATATACTTATGAATATATATATATCATCATCGAAATCACCTAAGCTTAGACATCAATTTTTAATTCCAAGCAAGTTGCCGAATGCAACCTTACTAAATTTTCATGGATTCAAGTCATGGATTCAATATACCATTACCATGGAATCAACAACCAAAAATTCATAGACAATTTAGGAAAATCACATTACAAATCTCAAATTCAAACAAAGACCATGGCCGAAATGCACATATGACCACCTAGCAAAAATATTGAACCTTTGGTTGCCTAATTAGCTTAACATCCATCAAATTTTAAATCAAGAAACTCACCTCATCTATAATCAACCCTCAATACCCTAAAGCATCAAAAACGACATCAAAGAAATACAACCATCCATGGCCGAATGTCATAGCCGAATTGTTTTAACCATGAGTAACATAACAAGCATAGATCGTGTTTATGGATATACCATGGCCGATTCAAGCTAATCACCTCCAAAATCATCAACCATTTTCAATGCATATAACATACATAAACATGAATAAGTTTCATATAATCTCTTAACACATTAATTTCTTTCATCAACAACCTTTTGTTTCTTTATCCATCAAAACTTAAAGGTAAGAAAAAATCAAGTTCTTAAAAATCAAGTTCTTCTCACACATACCATAACCGAAAGCTCCATCCAACACTCTAAATTCGAAATTTTAGTATGGCTAGGTAAGAAAAACGTGATGATTAACCCAAACAACTATTATTTCAAAAGAAAAATTAACAAAATTTACTAACCTCCTCTTCATTCAAAAGGCCGAATGCCTTTGCTTCACTTTCTTCTCTTTTTCTTTCTTTAGGTACGGCTATTGTGGTAAGGAAAAGGATGAACACTCCTTCTTCCTCCCTTATTTTATTCATCCTTTTTTTCTTTTTAATTCACTTCTTTTATTTTCTAATCTACTTACCAATATTAAATAATAAACAACATAAACTTGGAGGAATGGAACCATGCTTGGCCGGCCACCTATCAAGAATTGGGCACCTTGACATGCAAACCCAAACTTTCTCACCTTGTTATTATTTAATCCTTTCAATTTATCTATCATCTTTTCTAAATTTCTCAACTAAGTCCTTTCATGAAAATCCACATTCCTAAGGCTAATTTTAGACCTTTATTACTTCCACACATACACTACCACATTTAATATATGCAATTAAAATTAAAATAAATTTTCTTGTAACTCGGTTTTGTGGTCCCGAAACCACTTCCCGACTAGGGTCAATTTTGGGCTGTTACATGGGCTTGGTACATTACACTGCAACGATCTAAAAAACGTAAAAATTATCAAAAACCGGGCTAGTTACATACCTTAATCAAGCTCCAACAATGGCCGAACCTATGGAAACCTTATTTCTTTTTCTTTTCTTTTATATTCGGTCATGCAAAAAGAATATGAACACATGGTTTTAATTTTATGTTCTATATTATATTAACTTAATAATCATTTTACATTTTTAACCTCTATAAATTAATATTAAATCTTTATAATGGTTGTCCACAACCGTCCATCACTTACAAATATGGTCTAATTGCAACTTAAATACCCCGATTTAAAAAGACAACAACAATTCTTCCCTTTTCACATTTAACCATCAAATTTTCATTTTACAAAATTAAGCCCTTTTTATTAAATCGACACTCAAACGACAAGATTAAAACACAAAAATTTCACAGATATAAATTTAAACATAATAAACACAGAAAAGAATTTAAAAATATTTTTTCTAACTCGGATTCGTGGTCCTGAAATTGCTGTTCTGAATAGGGTCTAAATCGGGCTATAACACACATATCGATGCCAATGTCCCAACATCCCAAACGTGGTCTTTTAGCAACTCTAACCATCGTCGCTGTCTCAAATTTAGATCCTTTGAGTCATCAAATATTTCAATCTTTTGTGATCAAAATAAACGTGATATTTCTCACTAAATGATAGTGACGCGATATTTTCAATGCAAACACGATAGTTGCCAATTCCAGATCGTGTGTCGAATAGTTCTTTTCGTGCGATTTTAACTATCTCAAGGCATAAGCTATGACTTTTCCTTCCTGCATCAAAACACAGCCCAAATGTAACATCCCTATAACCCGTATCCATCGCCGGAGTGGGTTATGAAGAGTTACCAATCCAAAACACTACATTTGTACATTCACACTTACATAAGTTCATTAGCAATTATATGCATAGCCAAACACAATCAAAGATCAAAATTCAGACTTATACCGACATCCAAAAGTTTCCATATTCACATGGCTTATATACAACAACATCTCAAAATATCATTCACTTAAGTCTATTCTATACATGCCATACTAGCTCCAAAACATAGTAGTATCAAAATGATAGATAGTGTGACGAGTTGCTGATGATCCCCCCCCCCGAGCAGGTGACTGGAGTCAACAATCTATAAAACAGAGAAACGTAACAAATGGAGTAAGCTTTCATAAGCTTAGTAAGTTTTAAGAAATGCAAACAAATAAACTCAATTATACTTCGATCATTCAATTTCTCAAGAGGCCATTTTCTAGGTATATTGCCATTTGGCCGAATATACACAAGCACATAATGCACATTTAGCATTCGTATTTCACTTAATCTAAATTCATATAACATAAATAAATCAAATACTTTCACATACTTTCACTGTAACACCACAAACCCAGCCTAGACGTTACGGCCGAATCCGGTGTGTCACATTACCTCACCACTAACCAAGTTACCTAGTTTACTAAAGTTTGGGTGAGCTTTCCAAAAACCATTAATGAAGTTTTAAGAGAAATGTTCCGATTTACTAGTGTGAGTCCTATCCATTATAGATTGTTAAGGGTTTAGAAAATCGTGACTTTTGTTGCACCTTGAAAAGTTTCGTTTTCAAGACGTTTGATTGTCGTGTCAGTTTGAAACAACTAATTTTTGATAAACCCAGAGTTAACCAATTTCAAGGAATCAATTTAAGTGATGTGAATCTCAAGTCGAAAATAATTTAAGTAATTTAAAAACCCAAAATAAAAATAATAGAGCGGCCTTATTACAACTTTAACCAAAATAGAAATAATCAAAAATAAATGCAAAATTTAAAAGGAAGCTACTTGAAACTTATTTAAAACCAGAAATTTAATCTTCGTGGCCAATCTGAATCCCACCGAGCTCCAAGTCCACCAACTAGAGCTCACCTGCAAGGATGGAAGAGAAAGGGGGTAAGTTTGGAAAACTCAGTGTATATGGAAATCCCATCCAAAGCCCAAGTCAGCTCAAGCCCATTGGGCCTAAGCCCTATTTAGAAAACTGCGGGTACTGGGCCGAAGCCCTTTTCAGAATACGATAAACTGGGCCTTAGCCCCTTTTCAGATAACAGTATGGCCCATAGGCCCATTCCAAAACAGAACAGACATATTCGTGTATGCAAGCCCAACCCAGCCTATAACCAACCGCTACACTCCATGTGGGGAATAACTCAACCCACCCAGCCCTACACTCCACAGTTGCAGCATAGCTGCTCAGATATCAGTAAGTTGAGGCAAAGCCTCTAGTACGTGGTCAAGCCACTTTCAGTACTTCCTCCATCAATAACCCAGTCCCATGCATCAGATAATAATAACATGGCATGTAGTAAATAGTAACAGTCAAACATGCATTCAGGTCAACCTTAACCCTAGGGGTATATCAGTAATTTTGCTCATAGGGGTAAAACTGTAAACTTTCCACCTATAAAGGTATTTCAGTACTTTTATCAGTTTTAAAGGTTCTCATAAATGTTACGGTCCTTACTAGACCATTTGTCATCGCAATAATTTATTTATCTCAAATTCCCAATTTTAGCCATTGGGCCCTAAAACCCCTAATGGGCCCTACAATGTCCGTTCGCAATTTATGCCCATTTAACTCAAGTTTTATGACCACTTCACCGGTTTAAGCAGTTTCGATTCTACAGTCTAACAGAACATACTTATTGCCTATTTTTTATATTATATATTTTTATTATTATTTTATTTATTAACCCGTATGAGCCCATAAGCCCATTGGGACCAGTTATAGCCTATCGAGGCCGAATTACCGAAGTGCACGAAATTTCACACACGACTAACATACCACTTTGCGATTTCAGATCTAATGATTTCTAAACGTCTTGTGAACACTCGCACACTCACAAGCCCACGAAATGCCAAAATTTCGGCATTTCGGCTTTTGCCGAATTGAACTATGAGAGGGTGTTCGATACACACCTGTTTCGCGACGACTGCTACTGAGATCCCTTACGATGTCCTACAATTGATTACCACAATTCTTAGATTGCAACCCACAACAGCCAATCCCGACCACAACTTATCATTGCTTGTTGAACCATTCGAAATCGAATAGGATACTCAGATAATCACCCATATAGTACAATGCCAACGTCTCAGACGTGGTCTTACACATAATCACATATCAATGCCACTGTCCTAGACAGGGTCTTACACGAATCAAATATGATGCTGATGTCCCAGACATGGTCTTACACGTAATCACATATCGATGCCAACGTCCCAGACGTGGTCTTACACGAGAACACATATCAAAAATCCTATGTCATGACATATGTATCCTAGTTGTTCTTAAGGTTCATACGGGAATTTCAGACATCGTAACTCGGTCGAATCGAACTCGTACACATAGCTTTCAAGCATATTCACATTTGGCTATCATATATATATTTTCATATAATTCATTTCAGCATATAAAACTTGTATTTATTTAAAATTAACAACATCTAGTTGCTTATAAACTTACCTCGGACAACAGTAATCAGAATGGGGCGACTAATCGACAACTTTGGTTTTCCCCCGATCCAAATCTGATTTCTTTGGTTCTTGATCTAAACATATTCAAATTAAACTCATTCAAACATATTTTCACTCAATTTAGTCCAAAAACACATAAATGGGCAAATTACCATTTTACCCCTAAAATTTTACACTTTTACAATTTAGTCCAAATTGCACAAAACACAAAACATGCAAAATTTGAATACACTATGCTTAGGCCAAATGTTCCTTATATTCATACAAGTCCATACATTTCATTTATTTCACATTTTAGTCCCTTAATTTATTTTTTTCAATTTAGTCCTAATTATTCAAAATCATCAAAAATTCCAATACAAAACATTTTAATCCAAAATATATCTTTCATAATTCATCAACTAATATCACAGAACTCAATTATTCATCAATGGAATAACTCAAAATATTCATCAAAATCAGAAATTCAAGCATGGGCTTGGTACATTACACTGCAACGATCTAAAAAACGTAAAAATTATCAAAAACTGGGCTAGTTACATACCTTAATCAAGCTCCAACAATGGCCGAACCTATGGAAACCTTATTTCTTTTTCTTTTCTTTTATATTCGGTCATGCAAAAAGAATATGAACACATGGTTTTAATTTTATGTTCTATATTATATTAACTTAATAATCATTTTACATTTTTAACCTCTATAAATTAATATTAAATCTTTATAATGGTTGTCCACAACCCTCCATCACTTACAAATATGGTCTAATTGCAACTTAAATACCCCGATTTAAAAAGACAACAACAATTCTTCCTTTTTCACATTTAACCATCAAATTTTCATTTTACATGATTAAGCCCTTTTTATTAAATCGACACTCAAACGACAAGATTAAAACACAAAAATTTCACAGATATAATTTTACACATAATAAACACAGAAAATAATTTAAAAATATTTTTTCTAACTCGGATTCGTGGTCCTGAAATCGCTGTTCTGAATAGGGTCTAAATCGGGCTATTACACACATATCGATGCTAATGTCCTAACATCCCAAATGTGGTCTTTTAGCAACTCTAACCATCGTCGCTGTCTCAGATTTAGATCCTTTGAGTCATCAAATATTTCAAGCTTTTGTGATCAAAATAAACGTGACATTTCTCACTAAATAGATAGTGACGCGATATTTTCAATGCAAACACGATAGTTGCCAATTGCAGATCGTGTGTCGAATAGTTCTTTTCGTGCGATTTTAACTATCTCGAGGCATAAGCTATGACTTTTCCTTCCTGCATCAAAACACAGCCCAAATGTAACACCCCTATAACCCGTATTCGTCGCCGGAGTGGGTTATGAAGAGTTACCAATCCAAAACACTACATTTGTACATTCACACTTACATAAGTTCATTAGCAATTATATGCATAGCCAAACACAATCAAAGATCAAAATTCAGACTTATACCGACATTCAAAAGTTTCCATATTCACATGGCTTATATACAACAACATCTCAAAATATCATTCACTTAAGTCTATTCTATACATGCCATACTAGCTCCAAAACATAGTAGTACCAAAATGATAGATAGTGTGACGAGTTGCTGACGATCCCCCCGAGCAGGTGACTGGAGTCAACAATCTATAAAACAGAGAAACGTAACAAACGGAGTAAGCTTTCATAAGCTTAGTAAGTTTTAAGAAATGCAGACAAATAAACTCAATTATACTTCGATCATTCAATTTCTCAAGAGGGCATTTTCTAGGTATATTGCCATTTGGCCGAATATACACAAGCACATAATGTAACACCCCTATCCCGTATCCGTCGCCAGAATAGCTGAAGGGGCATTACCAGACTTGAAACTCATATCAGAACAGTAATTTTTTTTTGAGAACATTCCTTTAGATAAATACTAAAGACAGTCAAGGATACAAATTTAAACTTCTATAAGTACACATTCAAAAGATGCCATTTTCGCATGGCTTATATACATTAACCAAAATATTCTTCGGCCACTGGTCTATTCTATACATGCCATAAAATAATTCTAAACATAATAGTAACAAGCAGTGGATAGTGATAGTGTGACTAGTTGCTGACGATCCCCGAGTCTGTAGCTTCCAAATGAGATCTATAAAACAGAGGAAACAAAGTAAACGGAGTAAGCATTACAATGCTTAGTAAGTTTTAAGCAGTGTCAACAGATAACAATCAAATTATAACATAGTTATTCGTATTTTTATTTCACTCTTCCTTCGGGCATACCATCCCTTTACCGAATATGCACATCTCATCATATACAATAGGCAGATAAACTTTCACATAAAAGTGAGCTCATGTGACATAGATATATTGTATAATTTCACATAACCTCTCACACTGATCCGATGTCACATAATCATAGGAATAGTCTCATAGATTGCTTACGTATGCATCACATAACTACCTTATGATTTAGTTCAAATCAAGCTCACATATAAACTTGGAGTACATACCTGTTTAACCTTTCGTATTGAATATATTTATAAGTAATTCTTATTGCGAAGTCTTATAGCTTTAAACTCTACTCGGATTATCAGCGAGACCTTTCGCTCAGATGAAATCTCCACACGAGTCAGCGGGTCTTAACCCAGACATTGTCACCACATATGGTCATCTGGTCTTTAATCCCGGGTTTACATCAGAGTTTCATGCATATTTATTCACATGTCACAACATTCACATCGACTATCATATTTGTAATTTCATTTACCTCATCAAATATCTAATAAAATACACCTTCCGCCGTTTGTCATTTGGCCACAATATATATATACACATCTCATACATATCTCACATTAGCCATTTTTCTTTACCCCATATCCATCTCATACACGTTTCGCATTAGCCATTCGGCTTTACCTCAGTTCCATCTCATACACATTTCGCATTAACCATTCGGCTTTACCACATATATACACTTCCACGTTCATCACATTGGCCATTTTGCCTTATCACATATATGCATGTTCACATTCATTACATTGGCCATTCGGCCTTATCACATATATGCATGTTCACATTCATCACATTGGCCATTCGGCCTTATCACACATTCGCATGTTCACATTCTTCACATTGGCCATTCGGCCTTATCACACATATGCATGTTCACATTCATCACATTGGCCATTCGGCCTTATCACATATATGCATGTTCACATTCATCACATTGGCCATTCGGCCTTATCTCATATATGCATGTTCACATTCATCACATTGGCCATTCGGCCTTATCTCATATATGCATGTTCACATTCATCACATTTGCCATTCGGCCTTATCTCATATATACACATTCACATTCATCACATAAAATCCTAAATCAAAATATAAATTTTCATGTATTCACATCACAATTATCCAAATATACTTCACATACCACATATACTTTCATGTATACACTTTGTCTTGGCTGAATCTACATCTATCATTTTCCGATGAATAATTCAATTTCAAGCCATACTATCATTTCATATTCGAATACTTATAAACTTACAATTTCACAAATTTTAATATCAAAGATCCATCTAACACTCATATATCATTTTATAATATCACAATTTAGAATTCACGTATGGGTTTAATCAATAGCTTATGAGCAACTAAAACAAGTTTTATCCATGTTTACAACATAACCACAAATTCTCTACAAGCTGTTTTCTTGAGCAACAGTCGTTAAATTATTTGTAACTGGGGCTACGCAATTCCAAATTATGTGCCGATAATTTTCCATGAAAATAGACTCGTACATCCGTTATCCAAAAAATTTTCAGAATTTTTGGTTTGGTCAATCAATACCAGATTTTTCTTAAAGTTTCCCCTATTTTACTGCTTGACTACTCTGACTACTCTTCACTAAGAATTTAATTTCTCATTGTACAGAATTCAAAATATGTTTTCGTTTATTTTGTTTGAAACTAGACTCATTAAGGAGTCTAAGCATATAATTTTATCTTATAATCATTTTTTTACGATTTATAATGATTTTCCAAATACTGAACAGGGGATTTCGGAGCCATTCTGACTCTGTCTCACACAACTTTAAAAATCTCATTATCGGCAACCCCTTTACTTACACGATTTCTTTTATACGAAACTAGATGCATCAAGATTTAATTACATAATTTATTCAGCCTTTAACTCAACTCCCACAATTTATAGTAATTTTTCCAAAACACGCTACTGCTACTGTCCCTAGCAGATTTATACAATTTACTCTGTAAAGTTCTCATTCACATATTTAAAACATAATATCATATATGCCGTCATTTAGAAAAGTCATTGACCTTAACGTATATACATAATTCATATTCATCCCGTTTTAAAACTTAAAACTTACAAAGGAATCAAACTCAAATACTTAAGAACTTACCTAGTATCTTTCTGAGTAGTTACGGGTCGGCTATTTTGTCACTATAGCTTCCACCTTATCTGAAGTTGTCCCTATGTGCTCTTAAGCTTAATTGAGTAAATTAAGTATATCAACTTCATATACTTCACTTAATCAAAGCAAGAAATACAATTATCCTCACTATCTCACACATATACGTTCAGTCAATCATTACTATGTTACAAGTCAAGCCTAGCTTAGGCTAGATCGAACATATATAATCTTTTAACTCAATTTACGAATCAAGACATATTAGTTATCAAAGGTTGACCATGATACACATAGTGAGCTCCATTTTTTTTAACTCACATTCGGCACATAAAAACATACACAAAATTTTCCACACAAGCTAGTATTTTAGTAATTAATATGATACAAGTTAAACCAAAAGTTTACAATAAAATTACAAGGTACATACATAGGGCCCATATACATGTTTATTTTAAAACACCACCCTTTAAACCCTCTAGCTCAACTTACAAAAGACTCTCATAACTAAAATCCATAAGTAAGTCATCCAATTCCACCATTTCAATAAGTATTTTATACCAAATCTAATAACTAAATGTTATTAATGAGATTCATACCAAGACCGAATATTCATTAACAACCAAAGCATATATTCAACAATTTAACAATGTGTTTAACCTTCATGGCCGAATAGATCGTTTCTATTCCATTTAACTACCATAAATTTAAAGTATTTAAATCAAGTTCATGAGTTTCTAATTTCATTACTTCAACCATTCAAAGCCTATCTAATTTCTCAGATAGATTTCTAATACAAGAATTAAGCCAACCTACTAACCTTAACACCCACTACTTATGTACAAAAATTTATCCACCCTAGCCTATAGTTTATTCGGCCATTCTTCACTCAACCAAACAAAATTTCATAGCAAACTCCTATGACCGAGCACACACATATACTTACATCCCAATATTCATAATATTCAAAATTCACATTTTAATAAATTATCTTAAACAATGCCGAATCCTTAAGTGATTAAACATCAAATTTTACTCAATTCAAAACATATAAACAACATTTATTCATGACATCTAGCATCTTTATTTCGGCTATTACTAGTATAAGCATTAACCATTCATATTTTTAGAAAGACCAATTTCTTTCCTCAACACATTCATCATCAAAATTCAAATAAAACAATCAAAATTCCTTCCTTTATAACCATAACCGAATGTTTCATTCACCCATCATTATTGAAAATTTTAGCATGGGCTAAGCAAGAACCATGATAATTTACCTAAAACAAGTAAACATTTCACAAATTTAACACAATATACTAACCTCCCTAAAGATTCAAGTGACCGAAATTCCTCCCCTCCTTTCTTTCTTCTATTCGGCCAAGTTGAACAAAGAGAGAACTTTTTTTTTCATCACCAAATTTCCTTATTTTTATTTAAAGTATAAAACCATTTAACTAAAATTAATACATATTTTAATATGAGTCCATCATCTTGGCCGGCCACTACTAGCAAAAGGGGTTATTTGACATGTAAGTCCAAGCATTTTTATAACATGCATTAATAAGTTACTTCAACATTTGCCTAACACATTTCTAAATTTTCTCACATAAGTCCTATTTAATAATTTCACATACAAATGATAAAATTAAATTATGAAACTTCCACACATTCATATTCACATATAATAAGCATCGAATATGACTGTTAATTATTTTTATGACTCGGTTTCGTGGTCCCGAAACCACTTTCCGACTAGGGTCAAATTAGGGGTGTCACACATAATGCACATTTAGCATTCGTATTTCACTTAATCTAAATTCATATAACATAAATAAATCAAATACTTTCATATACTTTCACTGTAACACCACAAACCCAGCCTAGACGTTACGGCCAAATCCGGTGTGTCACATTACCTCACCACTAACCAAGTTACCTAGTTTACTAAAGTTTGGGTGAGCTTTGCAAAAACCATTAATGAAGTTTTAAGAGAAATGTTCCGATTCACTAGTGTGAGTCCTATCCATTATCGATTGTTAAGGGTTTAGAAAACCGTGACTTTTGTTGCACCTTGAAAAGTTTCGTTTTGAAGACGTTTGATGGTCGTGTCAGTTTGAAACAACTAATTTTTGATAAACCCAGAGTTAACCAATTACAAGGAATCAATTTAAGTGATGTGAATCTCAAGTCGAAAATGATTTAAGTAATTTAAAAACCCAAAATAAAAATAATAGAGCGACCTTATTACAACTTTAACCAAAATAGAAATAATAAAAAATAAATGCGAAATTTAAAAGGAACCTACTTGAAACTTATTTAAAACCAGAAATTTAATCTTCGTGGCCACTCTGAATCCCACCCAGCTCCAAGTCCACCAACTAGGGCTCACCTGCAAGGATGGAAGAGAAAGGGGGTAAGTTTGGAAAACTCAGTGTATATGGAAATCCCATCAAAAGCCCAAGTCAGCTCAAGCCCATTGGGCCTAAGCCCTATTTAGAAAACTGCGGGTACTGGGCCAAAGCCCTTTTCAAAATACGATAAACTGGGCCTTAGCCCCTTTTCAGATAACAGTATGGCCATAGGCCCATTCCAAAACAGAACAGACATATTCGTGTATGCAAGCCCAACCCAGCCTATAACCAACCACTACACTCCACTCGTACTAGCCCTCCACTCCATGTGGGGAATAGCTCAACCCACCCAGCCCTACACTCCATAGTTGCAGCATAGCTGCTCAGATATCAGTAAGTTGAGGCAAAACCTCTAGTACGTGGTCAAGCCACTTTCAGTACTTCCTCCATCAATAACCCAGTCCCATGCATCAGATAATAATAACATGGCATGCAGTAAATAGTAACAGTCAAACATGCATTCAGGTCAACCTTAACCCTAAGGGTATATTAGTAATTTTGCTCCTAGGGGTAAAACTGTAAACTTTCCACCTATAAAGGTATTTCAGTACTTTTATCAGTTTTAAAGGTTCTCATAAATGTTACGGTCCTTACTAGCCCATTTGTCATCGCAATAATTTATTTATCTCAATTTCCCAATTTTAGCCATTGGGCCCTAAAACCCCTAATGGGCCCTACAATGTCCGTTCGCAATTTATGCCCATTTAATTCAAGTTTTATGACCAGTTTACCAGTTTAAGCAGTTTCGATTCTACAGTCTAACAGAACATACTTATTGCCTATTTTTTTATATTATATATTTTTTTTATTTTTTATTTATTAACCCGTATGAGCCCATAAGCCCATTGGGACCAGTTATAGCCTATCGAGGCCGAATTACCGAAGTGCACGAAATTTCACACACGACTAACATACCACTTTGCGATTTCAGATCTAATGATTTCTAAACGTCTTGTGAGCACTCGCACACTCACAAGCCCACGAAATGCCAAAATTTCGGCATTTCAGCTTTTGCCGAATTAAACTATGAGAGGGTGTTCGATACACACCTGTTTCGCGACGACTGCTACTGAGATCCCTTACGATGTCCTACAATTGATTACTACAATTCTTAGATTGCAACCCACAACAACCAATCCCAATATTCAGCAACCCATATTCGAACCATGCCCCTAAAGCCTTTAGAATCTTACCTTTTTGTCGATAACCGATGACTAGATCTAAGTCTAGTTGTTCCAAAGATCCAAGCCTCCGATCAAACCTCTAGAAGACACATTTATTCCTCTTTGATTTCTACGTAATATGATGCGGATCTATCCTCTAAACGATAGTAGAACTCGAATCCAGGAGATCTGAAGTTTCGGCTATAAGTCCCTAAATCTATGGTATTTTGGCTTTTTAAGTGATGAAGAAGATGACGATTTGAGGCTATAACTTTGAAGTAATGTTGCCGACAGATACTAAGGGTTTAGAGAAGATGAAAGTTGATCACAAAGAACAAAAGGAACTGAAGGATTTTGGCTTGGAGAAATTGGCATAAGAAGTGAGTTTTTGGGATTTCGGCTTTTATGGCAATCGGCTATGGAGGTTTTGTGGAGGAAGAGATTGACAGAGGAGGTGAGTAAGGTGATCAGAAGGTTTCGGCTAGAAGAAAAAGCAAAAAGGAAGAAAGAAAATGGAGGAAAAGGAGAGGAAGAAGAAATCGGCACCAAGGAGAAGGAATTTGCATTTTCGGTTTTTGAGAGAACTCAGAAAGGATGAATGGCAGTGAAAGATTTCAGGTGGCTAACCCTAATTCTCCAAGACAGAAAAAGAAAAGGACCTAACCCTAATATCAACTAAAACAATCAGCCCAACCTCCCTAAGGCCCTTGCCGAAATTCACTTAAGTGATCACATGCCCGACACATGCCGAAAATTAAAAAGTAACTATATGCCTACCTTGCAACTTGAACCCTAGACCTTTAATTCCTTCCCAGACTCCATTTTTTTTAGGAACTTAGTGGCGCCACCTTGCCACTTTACCAAGGCCTTATTTGCGTCATAATTTATGAAGTTATTCTTAAAAGCCCACTTAACCAAGTCTCCTATTCACTTAAAATCCAACCTTGATATTTTACCGTGTTTAACTTAGGCTTGGGCCTTCTAAAGGCCCACTAACACATTTAAACACAATTCCAATATTCTGAACACCAAAATTTCAAAATTTACCAAAAATCACGGAAACCCAAAAAATCTCGAAAATCAGGGTGTTACATTCACACCTTGATCGAATGTATCATGATCATAGATATAGTTATAACATTTATTCACATATGTATCACATTATACACTTATGATTCAATTCAAATCAAACTCACATATAAGTACATAATACGTACCTGGCCAACTTAACGTACTGAATGTATTCATTTGTCATTCTAACACGAGGTATCTTAGTCTTAGACTTTTATCAAATCACTGACATTTAGCCTGCTAGGTTTTAAAACCGAATTCATCCACCGGTATTTCGCCAGCTAGGATTGAAGCCCGATATCATTTCACCGGTATTATAGCCTTCTAGGCTCAAAAGCCCGAATAGTATCTCACCGGTATTATAGCCTGCTAGGCTTAAAGGCCCGAATAGTATCTCACCGGCATCATAGCCTGCTAGGCTCAAAGGCCCGAATAGTACTATACAATATTCAAATCAACAAGTTTCATATAACACAATCACACCAAATTAGGTACTAGCATCATTCGAATATATCATCCTACATTTTATTCACTTTTATTTCATTTCATCATTCACACTTATCATTTGATAGTTTACACATAACATCTCACTCATATTCATCTAACACTTATCATTTGATCATAAAAGCATATCACATTTTACTTCCATATTATATTTTCCATTCAGCCATATACATACATTACAAGTAATACTTAATTCTCATAATATGTCATGTCATTATCGAATATTATTTATGTTTAACTATTTAAAACTTACCTCGAATATTTTCGAACAGTCTCGGATCGGCTATTCAACTACTTTCTCTTTTCCCCTGTCCAACCTTGGTTCTCTATGCTCTTGAGCTAATTCAAACAAATTTAATTTATTAAAGTCCCATCATCATAAAAGCATATCACATTTTACTTCCATATTATATTTTCCATTCGGCCATATACATACATTACAAGTAATACTTAATTCTAATAATATGTCATGTCATTATTGAATATTATTTATGTTTAACTATTTAAAACTTACCTCGAATATTTTCGAACAGTCTCGGATCGGCTATTCAACTACTTTCTCTTTTCCCTTGTCCAACCTTGGTTCTCTATGCTCTTGAGCTAATTCAAACAAATTTAACTTATTAAAGTCCCATCATGCTAGCTTATGGCCGAATATGACAAGAAATTTAATAGATCATATAGCTACTTTTAGCTCAAATACAAAATGGTCATACACATTTTTAATCACATTAAGCAATTTAATACAATTAATTTAACATTTCCTCATGTACACCTTTATGACTGAATACACATATCAAATAAGTAACTTACCTTAACACATAACCCACATAGCCAAAGTATATATAACCCTAATGACCGAATATGTATATCACCAAAATTCCTATGACTTAACCTTTAACCTTCATAGTCGAATATTCATTGTATACCTAGTTCACATACACAAACACAAAACTCATAAGGCTTATCATAATTTCATATACATATCTTAACCATATAGTCGAATATATAGCTCATCAAATAGATATTTATTCACGTTCCCTTAACACATATTGATCAACTAGTCCAGCATTGTATCATGAGTATATTCAGCTTTCACACATATTAAACATAGTAATAATCATGCACATTATAATCAAAGTGCAATTAATCCCATGGACAAAAATATACGACACTTCATTTCCATCTACTTATATACACGTATCACTTAAGACCATTTCATACTTTCTATCACCTAAATAAACAACAAATTTTCCAATTAATTTCTTAAGTCCACATTCGGCATCTATATCCACATAAACACATTAGCCGATTACTATAATCATCTAATTCAAACTTTCAGTAATCTCACTGTGCAAACAATCACTCATTTCATTCACCAAAATTTCATTCGGTAATTATTCAAACAGAATTATCATTTAAACATTTTTTTTAACATTTAACAAAATCTACTTACTATATCATAATAACCGATTATCATTTTTCACCTAAATCACACATACATATCATGCTAGCACATAACACCATGACCGAATGCCCTCATATTTTATTTATTCAATTAAACCATTCCTTGACCAAATATTACATTCGACCATGGAATAAGCTAATTTAACAAATAAACACAAACTTTCAACAATTAACAAGATTTTTTTACAACTTAACACCAATACCCGAATAACATTTTAAACTCTTGTTCAATTCATTAATTATTTGATCATTCGACAATTATATCTCCCATTCAAGGCTTATTTTAAACTACCATGTACAATTTTTGCATTATACTCTAATAGCCGATTACCATTTATCTATCTAACCACATCTATCCTTATTCATCAAGCTCAACTCATCTATCATCACATTTAATACCAAAACCATCAAACACCTTCAAAGACACTCAAACAACCCATAGCTGAATGCATCACTTCAAACCAATAACAAAAATTGAGTCATGGGCTATGAAAGGAGCTTAGAAATTAACTTAATTTCATATAAATTATCAAGAAATATATCAAACATACCTCCAATTAGATTCACCAAGGCCGAATATCAAAGAGCCTTTTTTTACCTTGTTCTTTAGATTTCGGCAAATGAGACAAAGAATGGATGAAAACTTTGTTTTCATCACCTATTTACTTTATTAATTAATATATTTCCTCTTATAAAATCATTAAATATTATAATACTAATATGGAATGCATATAATATCCATTAAGTTATTATTTTCCTAACACAAAATACATATATTACTTATCATCTATCATCATTGCCGTCCACTAATTTAATAGTGGTCTATTTGACATGCATGTCCTCCTTGTAATATACCATGCATTATTCGGCCCTCTAAATTCTACCTATCACATTTTTAACTTTTATTACACAAGTCCTTTTTAACAATTCCACATCCAAATGACAAAATCAAAGCATGAAATTTTCACACATGCAATTTAACATATAATAGACATATAATATAACATTTAATTATTTTTGTGACTCGGTTTTGTGGTCCCGAAACCACTTTTCGATTAGGGTCAAATTAGGGCTGTCACACCAAACCATTCAAAGATGCATCACTATAGATAACAAATCTTTAGCCAATTCTGGCTGAACTAGCACTGGAGCTTCGGTCAACAGAGCTTTCAATTCTTTTAATTTAGTCAGTGACATTCTATACGGAACTATTGATATAGGAGTCATCCCAGACACTAACTCAATATCAAACTCTACCTCTCTGATCGGTGGCAACCCGGTAATTCTTCAGGTGACACATCCGGATGCTCACACACAACTAGTACTGATTCAATTTTCTTTTCAATCACTTTAGAATCAAGCACATAAGCAAAGTAAGCTTCAAAACTCTTTCTCACATATTTCCGAGCTAACATCGAAAATATCACTGTCGGTAAACCATTTAGATCATTAGACTCAATCCGATTAATCTCTTCGTTTTGGCATCTCAAATTAATAGTCTTTCGTTTGTAGTTTACAATAGCATCATGCAAAGTCAACCAATCCATGCCCAGAATTATTTCAAACTCGTTGAATGGCAACAACATCAAATCAGTAGGAAAAGATGAATCTTGAACCATCAATGGACAATTCTTACACATTTTGTCAACCAGAATACATCGGCCCAAGGGGTTCGATACTCTAATCATAAACTTAGCAGACTCTACAGGAAAATTCTGACTGGATACTAAAGTCTCACATACCTAAGAATGTGTCAAACCAGGATCAATCAATACAATTACACTAGTATCATGGAGAGTGAATATACCAGTAATAACATCTGGGGATGAAGCCTCTTTGCGAGCCCGTATAGCATAAGCTATGGCAGGTGCACGAGCCTCAAATTGAACTACTGTGTCTTTAGTTCCTCTCTGACTGCTACTCACATTACCCATATGTCTGGGTGATCTACCCTGAACTGACACATTACTCAGTCGCACTCTGTATGATATTTTACTCGGCTAACATAGGGCATTCACGAATGAAATGATCCATCGACCCACATTTAAAACAGGACCGATCAAGCAATCTACAATTTCTAGGATGTCATTTACCATAATGCCTACACTCAGGTCGATTCGATTGGACATTACCAACACTAGCAATCGAAATGGCTCGTGAACTCACATGTGGTCTGTCTCGATCACATCTAGAAAAACCCACAGTATTTTTTGATCTGCCAAAATCATCCCTGAATTTCTTCAATGCTGACTGAAATTCTTCAATGCTGACTGAAACATCTTACCCGATGATCTCTTACGGGAATCTTTAGCTTCAAAATTAGCTTTTCTTTTCTTTTCGTTTCGGATAACTTGGGAAGTTGCAGGAACTTGAGGGGGTGGAGGTTGTGAGCAGCCAGATTCATTCGAATGAACTCCATGAATCATTCATTCATTAACTAGAAGAAGGCTTGCTTAGCCTCTCCTTTTATACTACTTGAAATCAGCCTAGAATTAGTCGACACTACCTCCTGAGCAGCAGCGGGCATATTACCTTTTATGTCATTCGTTACGGCTCGATCGGGATCCATTTACTATAAGAAAACACATTTTTAATTGTCAGGAATCATCATACTATCACAGTTTATAATTATGGCATGTATAGCAAGATTCACACACGCTACGTTAGTCCTAGAACTGACTAAATTGTAGCTCTGATACCAATAAAATGTAACACCCCTAACCCATGTCCATCTTCGAAATGGGGTTACGAGGTATTACCGAATGAGACACAACTTCCAGACATTCATGGATACACATAGGAATTAATCGTTTTATTCACCACATATGAACGTATACTAAACCAAACCAAAATATTATAGGTTGCACGAAAATCAACAAACATACAACCATAATCCATTATTAACTGGCCAAATATAAGCATAAGAATTAAACAACTCATTACTTATTATTCAAGAGCAAATATACATGCAACCTTATTATAAATTTTGACTAAGCCAAGCTTACTTATTTGCTATTCCATTAATACACACAAAAATTTCATATAACATATACTTAATAATTAAAGCACAATTAACGAAGCCACTTACTAAACTTGCATCAAACCATCTTGTTTAATAAAAGCATAAGTTACTATTCATATGGTCAATTTCTAAAGCTTTAGCCAAATGCAAATATGCTTAATATTTATGCTTTAACAATTGTTCACTTTCAACTTTATTCAATCATTTTACATGCCTAAACATTTTAAAGAACTAATCCCCTATATCAAACATAGTTTGTCTTTCACATCAGCGCATCATAAATATATATACATAATACATAGCAACTATTTGTCTAACACTTTAACATACCAAAATCGAATCTGAACATGCTAATATTACTTATTATGCAATGTAACAAAGGTCATATTCAAGAATAATGTGACAACCCAATTTAGGGCCTAAATAGAATAGTGGTTTTGAAACCACAAATTCGAGATATAACTAATTATTTTATAATTATTTTGAGGTCTATGATGTGGTTGCATGAATGTGTGAAAATTTTGTGAAGAAATTTTATGCCTAAAGTGTCCAATTTGAAATTAGGGACTAAATTGAATAAGTTGCAAAACTTGCATTCTAGAAGCTTTTAGCATGAAATTGCTTTAGAATATTAATTATAAGTCCTTAAATAGCAATTTGACCAATTTCTATGATTTTGGACAAAAATGGGCTTACATGGATAAAAATTGAATGTTTAGTAAAAAGGGCATTTTGGTCATTTAGTTAATAAATGAATTAAAAAGGGAAAAATCAAGCAAAAATTTGCTCATCTTCTTCATTAGGCAGAAATTTCAAGGGTTCTCCATAGCTAGGGTTTGTTTCAAGCTTCCAAGCTCCATGGCAAGTGATTCCAAGCCCTGTTTTTAATGTTCTTTATGTTTTTGGAGTCCCGATAACTTCGATCACGTGTGTAGTACTAAGTGCAGGCTACTACGTGTATCAGATGGTTATGTAACATCCTGATTTTGGGCTTAGTCAGAACAGTGGTTTCAGGACCACAAATTCGACAAGGAAAATTTTATTTTTATTATATTTTTATGGTCTACGATTTCACGGAATGATTTCGTGAAAATTTTGTTCAAAAATTTTGACATTTGGGCACTCAATTAGGTCAAAAGGACTAAATTGTAAAAAGTGAAAAAGTTGAGTTTTACATGTTAGAAGTGTTTAATTGTTATGAGTTTTTAAGTCAAAGGTCCTTAAATGGTAATTAGACCATTTTGAAGTTTGTGGACAAAAATTGGACATGGATGGAACTTTTTTGAAAGTTTAGTAGTAAGGGCATTTTGGTCATTTGTATATTAAATGAAATAAAATGGGAAAAATAACACAAAATGGTCATCTTCTCCATATGGAGGCTGAAATTAGCATGGGGGAAGCCATGGCTAGGGTTTTCAAGCTTTCCAAGCTCAATAGTAAGTCCGTTCTAGCCCCGTTTTTCAAGTTCTTTACGTTTTTGGAATCCTGGTAACTTGATTAAGCTTATGCTAGCAATAATTCAAACTAGGGTTCGTATTTGGAAAAATACCCATAGGTGAAATTTGTGTATTTTGGTGTTTTATGATAGAATATGAGGCTTTAAATTATGTTAGACAACCTGTGCTACTCGGTTTTAAGTGAAAACGAGTAAAAGGGCTTAATCGGTAAAAATACCTAATAGTCATAAGTGCATGTTAGAGTGAGAATTTGATGTTGTCATACAAGGGAAAAATGATCAACATGTCGTAAAACATAAGAAAAGGGATGAAGTTTAATTCTCGAGCCTAGGGGCAAAAGTGTAATTATGCAAAAGTTTAGGGGTAAAATGGTAATTTTGCCAAAGTTCGTATTAAAGGCTGTTTTGATGAATGTATGTATTAAATAAATTAATTTGGTAATATAGATCAAGACAAACGAGATTCAAGTCGTGGTCGAGGGAAAAACAAAGTTTACAAGGAATAGGCTCGATTGCTAATATTTTGTATCGAGGTAAGTTCGTATGATAATAATAATACAATGTTATGTTTGAATTATATTTCTTACTATTATTGCATATATTGTATGATTTAATATATTGGAAAAGTTGATGGAATGGTGTTTATGATGTGGAAATATGACATGAAAGAATGTTACATGAAGTGCAAGAAAATGATGATACATGACAAGTGATATATGAAATATGTGATTTATGTTATGTAAATTCTTAAAAGCTGATTTTCTATTTGAGTTGTGTCTTATTATACTATGAATGGACAATTGGTACTATAGATAGTGAGATTGACACTTCGAGTAAGTTCGTATATAAATAATCTATCGATTCTTTTTATGTTATTATATTTTGATATCACATGAAATGTGGCTGCCTATCAAATGGTTATTTGATGTAAATTATGAATTTAAATTAATTATGGACAATTTAGTAAAATGTTGAAAAGTGAGGAATTTCCCGGTTGAACCTTCGGAATAGAAACAATACCAATGAGCTATTGTGAGGTCACGTGTGTAGTACTAAGTGCAGGCTATTACGTGTACCAGATAATTGGTCGCATGTGTAGTACTAAGTGCAGGCTACTATGCGTACCTGATAACTTCGATCACGTGTGTAGTACTAAGTGCAGGCTACTACTGTATCAGATGGTTAGGTCACGTGTGTAGTACTAAGTGCAGGCTACTACGTGTACCAGATAATTGGTCGCATGTGTAGTACTAAGTGCAGGCTACTATGCGTACCAGATAGCTTCGGCTACAAGTGTGGAAATGAGAAAATGTGCAGGCAATTGTGTATCTATTATTATTCCGATGAGTTCAACGGGAAATCGATTAAGTGAAAATAAATGTGAAAGTGATTATGTGATGAACAAGTGCAAGTATATGTTTATTTGAATTTATGAGCAATATGCTCGATATTTGAGTGAACCTCGGTAAAATGGAAGGGATTAAGTGAAATTGTGCAAAAGTGAACTTTAGTAGTAAAACAGTGTTGGACAGCAACAGTGCATGAATTTGAAAATTTACCAACTATTGTGTAAGTTGAATTAAATTTCAAATAAAATATGTAATTAAATTTTATTGAGTCTATTTTCACATAAAAGAAACAGGGGAAGCAAATGAATTCCATATTATGTGATATTTAAATTCTTGTGAGACAGTGTCTGAACAAAATCGAGATCCCTTGTTGTGACTTGGAAAAACTGTTAAAAATTATAGAAAATAATTTTGGGGTATAATTTATATGCCTAGAATCTTGGATGAGTCTACTTTTAATAAAAACAAACGAGAACATCATCCGAGTTTTGTACTATGAGATAAATAAATTTTAGTAAAGAAAGGTTGAAGTAGTTAAATAGCAAAACAGGGGAGATTTTGAATAATAAAATGTACTTATTGGCTGGACTAAAAATTCTGAAAATTTTATGGTGGAAAGATATATGAGTCTAGTATTTTGGAAAATTTACGGATCTTCATTTGGAGTTTTGTAACTCTAAATATAAATGATTTGGTGACTATTACTCAAGAAAACAGCTTAACCAGAACATGTGTAAATGTACAAATGAGTTAGTTTTATTGTGGGAAGCATGTTAGTAAATTGCTTATTATTATTTCATGTGAGCTTACTAAGCATAAAGCTTACCCCCCTCCTTTCCATTTCTTTTAGTGTTGTCAGGTTAGCTCAGGGTTGGAGACCGTCGGAGGTAGCATCACACTATCAAGCCAACACCTTGACAGTATAAACACATATGCTAGATTTATCAAGTGAGTGGCATGTATAGGGACCTAATTTTATAACATGTGTTATTATTATTTGGCAAAATATATTGGTCTTTAGTGAGCTAATGATTCAGGCTTATAAATCTAGCTATTTATGTTATGGTTGATATTGGTGATGTGCATATGCTTGGTTGTCATGCATGGTTGGTAATAAGTTGTTTAAGTTGTTTAATTGATGAATTAAGTTTAGTAACACTTCGTTCTTGACTCCGGCGATGGTCTCGGGTACGGAGGCGTTACATTTAGTGGTATTAGAGCTATGGTTTAGTCGATTTTTGGACTAATCTAGCATGTGTAAAAGTCCAACTATACAAGTCACCGATCCGTGATAGTGTGATGTCTCCCGACGCGTATGAGAGCCACTTTGTTTAGACAAAGGTACTCTCCAACCGAGCTACACTGACCATGTTGAATGTGATGCTAAAATATTCGAGTAAAGTATAGTCATGATGAACTGAAACTTGGAAAGGTACGAATGAGGATTCATGAAATGTGTACTTGGTGAAATGAGTTTATCCATGATTAATAGATAATTCCATGATGTATATGATCGATTTATTTGGAAAAATGCATGTGTTTGAGTAACTTATCAAAATATTGATAAGATGAATATTCATGTATATTGGTTGGGATGATTATGATTGGTAAGCTCGTATAACTTGAGTAAATGTATTAAATTGCTTGGATTGATATATATATAATTGAATGATATGTATATGATGATGTGTAAGATAAAAGTTTAGACTGTGATATACTTATCAATGTTTGTTTGGCCCTTATATGATATTATGTGCTTGACATGTCTGATTTAATGAATGAATAAGTAATATTATCTAGGAAACATTGAAATACATGTATAAGTACACTTGTTTAAATGAGATAAGTAAAAAGTGAGTGTAAAATCAATATGAATGTTAGTTCCTCGAAATGAATGACATGATTGAAATATAATTGCTATGATGAAAACTGTGTTACATTTGTATATGAGAGTTGAGTCAGAGGCCCTACGACCCCTCCCCCTTACCAAAGTGGTGTTTTATAAGGGAAATTCCTGAGATTTATGTTGAATGAGTTTCCAGGTGAGAAACCAAAGAGTTCAATGATGGAATGGTTATAAGTATGATTAGATATTGAGAATGGGTTGATAAGTACAAACATGAGCTAGAAAGATATCGGATTGACCGAAAGATTGTTTAATTTTTGCAACATCGTAGTTAGCGGAAAAGTTAATTTTGGTAAAACGATCTATCCTGGTATGATGTCGAGAAATGTATTGATTGAAATTCCCCCATGAACTAGTTTTCTTAGTGAAGGGAATATTATGGAATTTGGGATGGTAGAAATAGTTAAAGGAACAATGTTCGAAATAAGGAAATGTTCCCTGATCTTAACGTTAGATGAATGTGTTGTTAGTCTAATTGAATTATAATCTACATGGTTCTGTTTTTCTCTGGTATTTTGTTATATTCCGCCTGTTGGGAATCAATGAGAAATTGTGTATGGTGCCATGATCCTATTTCTACCGATCATTGCTCTAATTGATTTTATATATATACGAGAAGCATATAGTTTCGGTTGTATTTGTCGTCAGTGGTTTGGAAATTGGGGACTTTCATATTTTTATGAGTCTGGTTCTCGGTCTTCTGATGCAGTGCTGTAAATTTGATTCTCGTATCATGGATTTCTTTATCTTGGATTTCTTTATTCTTGGCTTCTCTGTTTCAGATTTCTCTATCTTGGTTTTTCTGGATATTTTATCTTGTAACTTGTTGATCATGGCTTGCATTTAGAGCATGACCTTCAGCTTGTGATTGATGTATATAAAGAACAAATATGACTATACCTCTGAATTGATCCTGATAATGTGGTGAATTTTCAAGTCCTAATGTGTATGGTGAATTTCTTTTTTCAAGTAAGTTAATCAGAGTTAATGTATTCAGTTGAGGTATTAGTATTACTTATGCTAATGCATTGGTTATGGTCTTCAATTAGCATGATGAGTGAATTTGGAATGATGTATATTGAATCGTTCTGTTGACTAGAAGAGAGAATTTCTTGAAATATCAATTACTGATGAATAAGGTCGACTTGATTGTTCAATCTGTATGGTGTATATGTCTAGAACTTAATGAGATGTGCATACTTGAGAATAAGAAGATCTGATATTGATAATATGAAGATAATCTGGGTATAAAAAAATGCTGAAACGATCATTGTTTATCTTTGAGTACAAATTCTTGAAATGTTGAAAGTTTAAAGATGTATAGCAAGAATCATCAGAATTATTTTTACCATCTGGTAATTAGAATGGAAATAGAAAAGGTTAATATGGATTTTCTTGTCTGAGTCGTTCCTGTCCTTGAAAGAGGAAAGTAATATGTAGTTTTGTTAAACGTTATGAGATATGCAAATTATGCTGGTATACCCAAATGTCTACTCACCAGATTTATAGGATTTCATGTCTTTATGAATGGTAGATATCATGGAATTTTAATCTCCACTAATCGGATTGAGATCCGAGTTTCATATCATGATTTCTTTGGAAAGCCAGAAGAGGCTTGAAATAAAAAGTAACTGAGGGTTGAATTGACAAAAAATTGGACTGTGTGAAATTATAAAGAATATGAGGCCGAGATGAATTGACTAGTTTTGCTATTTGAATCCGAAAAGATTCTGGTACGAATGTATATGTAACATAATGGTATGGATCGGACTTTTGAGTACATAAGCTTTTTAGTAGAGATTAAGTTTCAGAAAAAGTATTGTAAAGTGAATACCACTTACGACTTTTGTTTGTAAAATTTAAAGAGAGAGGTAGTAAAAGTTTAGCCTGAGTGAAAGTTCTTTAACATCGATTATAGGATTGAGGAATCCAATTGAAAAACCAAAACCAACTTTTTTGGTAAGATTTTCGGGGACGAAAATCCCTAAAGGGGGGAGAAATGTAACATCTTGATTTTCGGCTTAGTCGGAACAGTGGTTTCAGGACCACAAATTCAACGAGGAAAATTTTATTTTTATTATATTTTTATGGTCTACAATTTCACGGAATGATTTCGTGAAAATTTTGTTCAAAAATTTCGACATTTGGGCACTCAATTTGGTCAAAAGGACTAAATAGTAAAAAGTGCAAAATTTCAGTTTTACATGTTAGAAGTGTTTAATTGTTATGAGTTTTTAAGTCAAAGGTCCTTAAATGGTAATTAGACCATTTTGAAGTTTGTGGACAAAAATTGGACATGGATGGAATTTTTTTGAAAGTTTAGTAGTAAGGGCATTTTGGTCATTTGTATATTAAATGAAATAAAATGGGAAAAATAACACAAAATGGTCATCTTCTCCATATGGAGGTCAAAATTAGCATGGAGGAAGCCATGGCTAGGGTTTTCAAGCTTTCCAAGCTCAATAGTAAGTCCGTTCTAGCCCCGTTTTTCAAGTTTTTTACGTTTTTGGAATCCCGGTAACTTGATTAAGCTTATGCTAGCAATAATTCAACCTAGGGTTCGTATTTGGAAAAATACCCATAGGTAAAATTTGTGTATTTTGGTGTCTTATGATGGCATATGAGGTTTTAAATTATGTTAGACAACCTGTGCTACTCGGTTTTAAGTGAAAACGAGTAAAATGGCTTAATCGGTAAAAATACCTAATAGCCATAAGTGCATGTTAGAGTGAGAATTTGATGTCGTCATAGAAGGGAAAAATGATCAGCATGTTGTAAAACATAAGAGTAAAGGATGAAGTTTAATTCTCGAGCCTAGGGGCAAAAGTGTAATTATGCAAAGTTTAGGGGCAAAATGGTAATTTTTCCAAAGTTCGTATTAAAGGCTGTTTTGATGAATGTATGTATTAAATAAATTAATTTGGTATTATAGAACAAGACAAATGAGATTCAAGTCGTGATCAAGGGAAAAACAAAGTTTACAAGGAATAGGCCCGATTGCTAATATTTTGTATTGAGGTAAGTTTGTATGATAATAATAATGCAATGTTATGTTTGAATTATATTTCTTACTATTATTGCATATATTTTATGATTTAATATATTGGAAAAGTTGATGGAATGGTGTTTATGATGTGGAAATATGACATGAAAGACTGTTACATGAAGTGCAAGAAAATGATGATACATGACAAGTGATATATGAAATATGTGATTTATGTTATGTAAATTCTTAAAAGCTGATTTTCTATCTGAGTCGTGTCTTATTATACTATGAATGGACAATTGGTACTATGGATAGTGAGGTCGACACTTCGAGTAAGTTCGTATATAAATAATCTATCAATTCTTTTTATGTTATTATATTTTGATATCATATGAAATGTGGCTACCTATCAAATGGTTATTTTATATAAATTATGAATTTAAATTGATTGCAGACAATTTAGTAAAATGTTGAAAAGTGAGGAATTTCCCGATTGAACCTTCGGAATAGAAACGATACCATTGAGCTATTGTGAGGTCACGTGTGTAGTACTAAGTGTAGGCTACTACGTGTACCAGATAATTGGACGCATGTGTAGTACTAAGTGCAGTCTACTATGCGTACCTGATAACTTCGATCACGTGTGTAGTACTAAGTGCAGGCTACTACATGTATCAGATGGTTAGGTCACGTGTGTAGTACTAAGTGCAGGCTACTACATGTACCGGATAATTGGTCGCATGTGTAGTACTAAGTGTAGGCTACTATGCATACCAGATAGCTTCGGCTACAAGTGTGGAAATGAGAAAATGTGCAGGCAATTGTGTATTTGTTATTATTCCGATGAGTTCAACGGGAAATCAATTAAGTGAAAATAAATATGAAAGTGATTATGTGATGAACAAGTGCAAGTATATGTTTATTTGAATTTATGAGCAATATGCTCGATATTTGAGCGAACCTCGGTAAAATGGAAGGGATTAAATGAAATTGTGCAAAAGTGGACTTTAGTAGTAAAACAGTGTTGGACAGCAACAGTGCATGAATTTGAAAATTTACCAAAAATTGTGTAAGTTGAATTAAATTTCAAATAAAATATGTAATTAAATTTTATTGAGTCTATTTTCACATAAAATTAATAAGGGAAGCAAAAGAATTCCATATTATGTGATATTTGAATTCTTATGAGACAGTGTCAGAATGAATTCGAGATCCCCTATTCTGACTTAGAAAAACTGTTAAAAATTATAAAAAAATATTTTTGGGATATAATTTATATGCCTAGAATCTTGGATGAGTCTACTTTTAATAAAAACAAACTAGAACATCAGCTGAGTTTTGTACTATGAGATAAATAAATTTTAGTGAAGAAAGGTTAAAGCTGTTAAATAGCAAAATAGGGGAGATTTTGAATAATAAATTGTACTTATTGGCTAGACTAAAAATTCTGAAAATTTTATGGTGGAAAGATATATGACTTTAGTTTTTGGGAAAATTTACGGATCTTAATTTGGAGTTTCATAACTCTTAATATAAATGATTTAGTGACTATTACTCAAGAAAATAGCTTAACCAGAACATGTGTAAATGTACAAATGAGTTAGTTTTATTGTGGGAAGCATGTTAGTAAATTGCTTATTATTATTTCATGTGAGCTTACTTAGCATAAAGCTTACCCCCTCCTTTCCATTTCTTTTAGTGTTGTCAGGTTAGCTTAGGGTTGGAGACCGTCGGAGGTAGCATCACACTATCAAGCCAACACCTTGATAGTATAAACACATATGCTAGATTTATCAAGTGAGTGGCATGTATAGGGACCTAATTTTATAACATGTGTTATTATTATTTGTCCAAATATATTGGTCTTTAGTGAGCTAATGATTCTAACTTATAAATCTAGCTATTTATGTTATGTTTGATATTGGTGATGTGCATATGCTTGGTTGTCATGCATGGTTGGTAATAAGTTGTTTAAGTTTTTTAATTGATGAATTAAGTTTAGTAACAGTTCGTGTGTAACACCGCAAACCCAGCCCAGACGTTATGGCCGGATCCAACATGTCACATTGAAGTTTTTAAGAAAACCCATGCCTCTTTCAACGTCCTTCTTAGTGTTTTAAAAGATAGTCTTTGCTATGTTAATAAAGTGAATGAAAGCTGTGCATCAGGTAGGTATCCGAAACAGAGGAGGTGAGCCATGAAGGCTGCTTAAGTACCAAGCTCTTGATTGGATCCAATCCTAGACATGCCCACAACCATTATCACACTTTGGTGCTAGGTTAGGTTTTGAGAAAAACGAGTTGGAATTCATTTAAGTAGATATTTTTGATAAACTGATTAATTGTATCGTTGCGTTATTTTGAAAACAATTATCATTTTGGAAATGCGCCCTATGTGACACCCCTAATTTGACCCTAGTCAAAAAGTGGTTTCGGGACTACAAAATCGAGTCATAAAAATAATTAGCCGTCATATTTTATGACTATTATATGTGAGTACGAATGTGTGAAAGTTTTAAGCTTTGATTTAGTAAATTGCATGTGAATTTAGTCAATGGGACTTATGTGTGACACTTTTAAAATGTGATAGTTAATCTATAAGGCTCAATTAGTGCATGTCATATGAATAAAGGGTTTGCATGTCAAATATCCCTTATTAATGAGTAGTGGCCGGCCATGGATGGGTCATTGATGATAATATGAATTCTTTTATTAGCACTATGAGTTTAGAAAATAAAAGAATGAATTAAGAATGATAAAACATGAGGTGAGTGGGAGGAGAAACCAAAGTTGTCTCCCCCTTACTCCCCATTGCCGTGACTAGTGAAAGAGGAGAAAAACAAAGTTCTTTCTTTGTTGTTCAACTTGGCCGAATAGAAGAAGCAAAGGAGGGGATGAAAATTCGGTCACTTGAATCCTTAGGAAGGTTAGTACATTGTGTTGAAATTGTGAAATAATTACTTGTTTTAGGTAAATTATCATGGTTCTTGCTTAGCCCATGCAAAAATTTCCACTAATGATGGGTGAATAGAGCCTTCGGCTAAGGTTATAAGGGAAGAAATTTTGATTGCTTTACTTGAATCTTGATGATGAATGTATTGAGGAAAGAACTTGGTCTTTCTAAAAATATGAATGGTTAAAGTTCATACTAGTAATAGCCGAATTAAAGAATGCTTGATGTCATGAGAAAATGCTGTTCATGTTATTTGGATGAGAAAGGGTAGTTGGGTGAAGTAGAGTCTAGCAAATGAGCACATATGTGCACTAGTTGCTAAATGAAGAAAAAAAATCGGCTAACAAGGGAGTACTAAGGCTGAATATGATTTTGAATATTAGTGGTGTAGTTGCCGAATTTGAACTATGTAGTTATTGAGTAATGTGTGTGTTTTAAGTGATAGAATTGAGTGAATGCTTGGAATGTGATATGTATGAATTATGTGTTAAATTAAGGTTTGCTGAGCTAGCTATTAAGATGATGTGCAAATGTTAGTATTTGATTGCTAATGTATATATGTGTACTAGCCGAGCTTTGAATTTAAATAATGGTTGGAGCACCATGTGTTGTAATAAGATTATTTGAGTGAGATCATAGATATTTATATGATGAATTCGATTGTGGATATACATGCTTAAACAAGATGCACACATGAATGAATAGATAGCTTGGTGTTGCATGTATTCGGTCATAAAGGTGCACATGAGGAAATGTTAGATTAATTGTATTAAATTGCTCAATGTGATTAAAAATGCGTATGACCATTTTGTGTTTGAGCTAAAGGTGGCCATATGACCTATCAAACTCCTTGTCATATTCGGCCATAAGCTAGCACAATGAGACTTTAATAAGTTAAATTTGTTTGAATTAGCTCAAGAGCTTAGAGGACCAAAGTTGGATAAGGGAAGGGAAAAAGTGATCGAATAGCCGCCGAGATCGTTCGACCACATCCGAGGTAAGTTTTAAGTGATTAAACGTTGAGTAAATTCAATTATAATAGGACATGATGAGTTGATTTAATAAGATATGATGTGGCCATGATATGTTCTAAGTTCAAATGGTAAGTTCGTAAGTGTTTGAGCTTGGGAATTCAAGAGTAATTTGAAATAGTCTGCTTAGGACAGCAGCAGTAACGTGACTTTAGAAAATCACCATAAATTTATGGATTTGAATTAGAGGCTGAATGAGACATGAAATTAAATCTTAATGAGTCTAGTTTCTTATAAAAGAAACCGTGTAAGCAAAGGAATTTCCGATAATGAGATACTTAAAGTTGTGTGAGACAGCGCAGAATGACACTGTAATCCTCTGTTCTGTTTTTAGGAAATCATTATAAATTGTAAAAAAATGGTTATAAGATAAAATTTATATGCTTAGACTCCTTAATGAGTCTAGTTTCAAATGAAATCAAATACAACACATTTTGAATTCAGTAAAATGAGCAATTTGATTTGTAGTGAAGAGTGGTCAGATTAGTCAAACAGTGAAACAGGGGAAACTTTAAGAAACATCTGGTATTGATTGGCCAAACCTAAAATTCTGGAAATTTTATGGATGGAAGATATACGAGTCTATATTCAGGAAAAATTAACGGAAAGTGATTTGGAGTTTTGTAGCTCCAGTTATAAATAATTTAGTGACTATTGCTCAGGAAAAATAGCTTGTGCTGAATTGAGATTATGTTGTGAACCTTGATAAACTTGTTTTAGTTGCTCATAAGCTATTGATTAAACCCATACTTGAATTCTAAATCGTGATATTGTAAGTTTATGAGTATTCGAATATGAAATGATGATAAGGCCTAATGGCCGATGTGATGAATGTGAAAGTGTATATATGTGATAAGGCCTAATGGCCGATGTGATGAATGTGAAAGTGTATATGTGTGATAAGGCCTAATAGCCGATGTGATGAATGTGAAAGTGTATATATGTGATAAGGCCTAATGGCCGATGTGATGAATGTGAAAGTGTATATATGTAATAAGGCCTAATGGCCGATGTGATGAATGTGAAAGTGTATATATGTGATAAGGCCTAATGGCCGATGTGATGAATGTGAAAGTGTATATATGTGACGGGGCCGAGTGGCCAACGTGATGGATGTGAAAGTGCATAAATGTGATAAGTCCCGAAGGGCATTTGTGTCAGTACTATATCCGGGTTAAAACCCCGCAGGCTTTATGCGAGAATATTATCACTGATTAATGTCCGTAAGCTTCGTGCTCGTACTATATCCGAGCTCTAAAGACCCGATGACTACGTGTGGGAATTTTGTCCGGGTAAGACCCGATAACTTCAGTGTGGAGATTATGTCTGGGTAAGACTTCGTAATAAGAATTGCTTATAAATATATTCAATGCGAAAGGTTAAACAGATATGTACTCCAAGTTTATATGTGAGCTTGATTTGCACTAAATCATAAGGTAGTTATGTGATGCATATGAGAGCAATCTATGAGACTATTCCTATGATTATGTGACATCGGATCAGTGTGAGAGGTGATGTGAAATCATACGATATATCTATGTCACATGAGCTCACTTTTATGTGAAAGTTTATCTGCCTATTGTATATGATGAGATGTGCATATTCGGTAAAGGGATGGTATGCCCGAAGGAAGAGTGAAATAAAAATATGAACAACTACGTTATAATTTGATTGTTATCTGTTGACACTGCTTAAAACTTACTAAGCATTGTAATACTTACTCCGTTTACTCTGTTCCTCTGTTTTATAGATCTCATTGCGAAGCTACAGGCTCGGGGATCGTCAGCAACTAGTCACACTATCACTATCCACTGTTTGGTACTGCTATGTTTTGGATTATCTTATGGCATGTATAAAATAGACTAGTGGCGGAAGAATATTTTGGTTAATGTATATAGCCATGCGAAAATGGCTTATATATGTTTGAGCATAATGTTATAATCATTTGGTATGGAATGGTTAATCACTATCATAATTTGTGCTATTTATGCTAAAAGGGCTACTTGAATCATGGAAACTATGAAATAGGTAAAGTCTACCTTAAAGGCAGATGCTGGCAGCAGCAGTGATGTAGATTTGGGAAAATCACTAAAAATAGTAGGATTGGAATTAAATAATGAATAAATTATGTAAACGAACCTTGATGAATCTATTTTCATAGGAAAGTAACGAAACGATCATATGGACAGCATGTTAAGAGATATTTATGTTCTCGTGAGACAGGGCCAGAACGGTTTCTGGATTCCCTGTTCCGACTTTGGAAATTCATTATAAATTAACCAGAGATAATTAGGAGTCATGCCATATATGTATAGATTCCTCTCTGAGTCTAGTTTCTATAGAAATAAACGGCATCAGTATTGAAGCTCTGTGCAGGGAGATATCCAAGTCGTAATGCGCAAAGGTCAGTGTAGTCGATCCCTATAACATGGGAGACTTTGACTAATAAACTGTACTAATTGGCCCGACCAAAAATTCCATAAAAAATATGTAGATGGGCATATGAGTCTAGTTTCAGATAAAATTTACGGAACTGGATTTCAAGTTTCAGAACTCAAGATATGATTTTTAAAGGGACTAGTACGCAGACTGGCAGCTTGTCTGGGAAATTTTTTTAAGTGGTTTGAAGTCTGTTAACACCTCGTGTTCGAGTCCGGCGACGGCCTCGGGTTCGGGGTGTTACACCCTAGGTCTAACTCATATTGTTATCAGAAAAATATAGGGTATAAGATAGAATAATCCCAGAAAAATAATTAAAATGGCCTTATTACAACCCAAAACCAAATAATAATATTAATAAGATAAAACTTATAAAGAAAAAAATCGGCTACTTATTGCAATTAAAAGAAACAGAAACAGTAGTGTGGCCATTTTCGAGTCCCTCGCTGCTCCAAACCATCTAAGCTTAGGGATTACCTGCACAGTTAGAAACGGGGTGAGTTTACGAAAACTCAGTGTGTAATCCCCAACAGCAAACAAACAGTGAATAACACAGTGTCAGTACAATCTGGGCCAAAGCCCTATTCAGTAACAGTAAAGTCTGGGCCTTAGCCCTTAAACAGTAGCAATATGGGCCTAAGCCCTAATTCAGTCTCGACATATACTGGGCCGAAGCCTTTTCATAAATCATATCACTAGGCTGAAGCCTTTACTGTAAGCGGTATGGCCCATAGGCCCATTTTAATATCACATGTAATATCAATGAATGTATGCAAGCCCATTTGGGGAGACTACTCAACCCACCATCCGCTACTCTCCACCCGTACCAACCAACACACCATGTCGGGAATAACTCAACCCACCCAACCAAACTCTCCACTGGCAGCATAGCTGCTTTATCATATAACTGGAGGCCTAGCCTCTTTTAATAACTGGGGCAAAGCCCTTTTCGGTAAACTAGGGCATAGCCCTTTTAGCACTTCCTCCATTTATAAAACCCAACCCATGCAACATGTCATGTATGCAGAATGTCATGCCCATATTTGAATCAAACAATCACAGTCAAGTCATTCATATCACCAACATATATATTCACAATCAAATCCATCAACCACACAGTCCAAGTCAGTCACTTGCCCACAAGGGCAAAACAGTCATTTTTCATGTTATAAGGGTAATTTTGTAATTTTACCAAATATCAGGGTTTTCCATATTCATTAACAATTATCAATATTTTCGAGTGTTTAAACAATAATCTTTGACCCACTTTATCAAATTCGGGCTTTTGGGCCCAAAACCCCTAATGGGCCCTACGAATGCTGATTTAGCCCACTAAGCCTGCTTATTCCAAATTTTACAACAGTACTAACCATGTTAACATGCAACTTTTTTAGATTCCATTTTCTATCAGTTTTACCCAAATGGGCCCGAAAGCCCATTGGGCTCGATTCCAGCCAATTGAGGCCCAACTTACCATCATGCACAAAATTGCGCTCTTACCTGCTCCATCGATCCAAACATCGATCATATCGTATCTATCGTATCTTTAAGCAAAGGCAAAATCACAAGTTCCCGAAATGCCAAAATTTTAGCATTTCGACTTTTCGGCGAATATTAATCTAAGCTACTGCGAGGGTTATTACACACCTGTTATGGGTTGAAGTTGAAATGTTTCCAAAATCAATCACCTACGATAACCACCACCTATCACTCAAACTTAACTAATCCAATATCAATATATGTAAAACCTAAGCACATCAGTCATACGGAACATAAGGGCATATTCGTCATTTTACCATACAGGGGCTTTACGGTCTTTTTACCTATTAGAGGTATTTTAGTCATTTCATCCTACAAGGGTGTTTTGGTAAATCTACAAACCAAGGGTATCTCAGTAATTTTGTAAACCAAAGGTATTTCTATAATTTTTAGAAAGTCAAGGGTATTTCTGTAATTTTGTAAATCAGGGGTATTTTGGTAATTTTACAAATTGAGGGTATTTCGGTAATTTCACAAACCAGTGGTATTTTGGTAATTTTACAAACTAGGGGTATTTTGGTAATTTTACAAACTAAGGGTATTTTGGTAATTCTATCCTACAGGGGGTATTTCAGTAATTTCACAATCGAGGGTAAAACGATAATTTTGTAAATCGAGGGTAAAATGGTAATTCTATAAATTGAGGGTAAAATGATAATTCTGTAAATCGAGGTTACTTTAGTAATTTTACAAGTCGAGGGCATTTCAATAATTGGTAAACTAAAGTATTCTAAACAGGGATAACAATACAAATGGCCCTAAAGCCTATTATCGGCCCAAATGGGCCCACACGCTCGTGTGGCCCTTTTAGCCCAAATCTAGCCACGAATATGAGATTCACCTAGCCTAGTCCAATATTTACTACACAATCAAACAACTTATCCAATTGGGCCCGTAGGCCCATTGGGCCCACATAGCCCCTTTCGGCCCATTGCAGCCCGAAGTAGCCATCCTACAGCTAGAGTAGTGAGAAATACACACGTGATAGGAGACTGGAGTTAATCCACGCTCCGAGCACTCTTAGCCGACGCCCAACCCAAATGAGCACGCCATACAGCGAAAGGGATCAGCCAAGAAAGGTACCTTTACTCTCCTCATGGTTCCCTCTATTTAAAGCCAGCTTCGCAACCACTCTTATGTTAGCTTCCCGATGTGGGATCCCTCCAACATCAGAGTTTAAATTCAACACCAACTCTTGCCGCCCCCTGTTAGCAAAATAAATGCTCCTTGCTTGCCATGGGATTCGAGCCCATGCCTCCCCTCAGATGCTCCACACACTACTTGCCATTAAGCCACAAGGCTTTTTGTGTCATATTTTATCCCCAATTAATTATAAAGTCTAAAGGCCAAAGTTCAGGTTCCCTTAAAAAACCCAAAATAAATTGCAAGAGCCAAGGCTTGAACCCAGGCTCCTATACAACCTTAATGACACCACAACCACTAGACTACAAAACTTCTCCAAGCATCCAGGTTTTTTTTCACTTAATACCAAAATTTTTGCTAAAGCCCAAGTTTGAACCCAAGATTTCTCCAAAACTTCTCAAAGCCATTAACCACTAAAGCAAACATTTAATTGTTTCATTTCATTGCACAATTAAATACCTATATACAACCTCCTAACGGACCCCCACTCAAGGCCCAATACTTTTAGGCCCAAATTCAGGGTGTTACATTGTGCTTGACTCCAGCGATGGTCTCGGGTACGGGGGCGTTACAGGTTAGGTCACATGTGCAGTTCTAAGTGCAGGCTACTACGTGTATCAGATAATTGGTCGCATGTGTAGTACTAAGTGCAGGCTACTATGCGTACCAAATAGCTTTGGCTACAAGTGTGCAAATATGTGCAGGCAACTGAGTATCAGTTATTATTTCGAAGAGTTCAATGGGAAAATCAATTAAGTAAAAATACATGTGAACATGATTATATGATGAATAAGTGCAGGTATATGTTTAAGAAAATTTTGAGCAATATGCTCGATATTTGAGTGAACTTCGATAAGACAAAATGGATTAAGTGAAATTATGTAAGAGTGAATTTTAGTAGTAAAATAGTGTTGGATAGCAGCAGTTGTGTGACTTTGAAAATTCACCAAAATTGTGTAAGTTGAATTAAATTTTAAATAAATTATGGAATTTAAGCTTAATGAGTCTATTTGCATATAAAAGAAACATGAGGAGCAAAAAAGTTCTATATTATGTGATATTCTAATTTTTTTTGGGATAGTGTTAGAATGAATTTGAGATCCCCTATTCTTACTTGGAAAAATATTTAAAAATTTTAGAAATCTAATTATGGATTATAATTTATATGCCTATAATCATTGATGAGTCTACTTTTAATAAAACAAATGGGAACATTATCTGAGTTTTTTACTATGAGATATTTAGTTCTTAGTAAGAAGAGGTCAGAACTGTCAGACAGTGAAATAGGGGAAACTTTAATGAATAAACTATACTAATTGGCTAAACCAAAAATTCTAAAATTTTTATGGTAAGAAATTATATGAGTTTAGTTTTTGGGAAAATTAGCGGATTTAAATTCAAATTTCTGTAACTCCAGATATAAATGATTTAGTGATAGTGACTCAAGAAAATAGTTTGACCTGAACATGAGATTATGTACTATTATGATTGTTTTATTTTGAGAAATATGTTGATAAATTGTATATCACTTACGTACTTACTTACTAAGCTTAACGCTTACTCTCTTTTTTTCTCTTGTCTTATAGTGTCACTAGGCCAGCTCGGGATTTGGAGATCGTCGGAGATCAATCCGCACTATCAATACTTTTTGGTATTTGTAAACATTATTTTGGAGTTATGGCATGTATAGATGACTTGGTTATTTTTGTTATATGTCATAATTAAATTGGCCTAAAATGTTGGTCTTCAAAATTTAATAGTTCATTTTGTATATGCCGTTGATGTTAACTAATATTGTTCAGGTTATAGGACATGAAAATGTATGTTTTTTTTAAAAAAAAATTCAATGTCATGATTTCGTACTTTGCATGTATTATGTTCTGGTAATGTCTCGTACCTTGTTCCGGCTTAGAACACGGGTAAGGGGTGTTACAAATAATTCAATGATCACATATTCGGCTAAGTACATAAATATACATATAACCAAAATTTATGTCATGTCAAACATATTACAAATATATCTCAACTAATGTATAATTATTAAACCAATACATCATATACCTATATATATAAGTGCCGAATCATGTTTGAATTACTAATATGATTCATATCAATTTCTTCTATATACCAATATAGAATTCACTAAAATACCAAATCATAGATCCACGCTTTAACAAGCTTATCAAACCAATTTCACCTATATTCACTTATATACATGTCATAGCCAAATCTCCCAAAACCAAAACCAAGCATAACCACCATTGGATTCAAACTCAAATGCCAAATTTCAATCAACTTACATCTTTACCTATATTTAATATCATAGCTGAATTTATTGATCAATCACATATATATATTATTAGCAACTTGACTTAATCTATATATCACAACCGAATTTACCTTGATACTAAATCAAAAAACGAAGCATAACCTAAACAACGAAACCAAACATATTCATAATTTGATCAAGACATAAAATCCAACACAACAAAATAATAAAGCCATTTTTGCATGGCTCATATTTACATTTCCCAAAACAAACATAAACATAAGCTAGCCTATACATGCCATAAATTGAAGTTCAACTGTATAAAAAAAATACCGAAATAGTTGATAGTGTATGAATTTCTCTGACGATCCCCGAGCCTGTAACTAGCTTCAAAAATCTATAAAACAGATAGTAAACATACAAAAAGTAAGCTTTCACAGCTTAGCAAGTAATAAGCAAATAAAACATTCATTAACATCAATAGCTCAACTAGACTAAACCAATTCATGCTACCATAATCACATTTAATCTCAAACTTGCAAATTCATATACAATATATACATTCATGTATCAACTTTAACTTGGCTAAAATACATATATATATCCATTATCAAAGTTATTATTTACTTCCAAGGTCATTATATCATCATAAAGACGAATATCTATACACATTCATATATGTATACACAAGCTTTACACTTTAATATCACATACTTATATCATTTTGTCGAATATAGATTTGCATTCAATATACATATAACCAACTTTATAACATGATTTATATCATCACTTCAAATACCAAAAATTACCTTAATTTCAATACATTAGCTAACACATACCTGAACCTTTTAATTCAATTTCGTATTTGATCTTTACTTAACATTGCTCATTGATTCATTCAAAATTAAATAGGATACTTGGATAGTTGCACATATCGTACAACGCCAACGTCCCAAACGTGGTCTTACATGTAATTACATATCGATGCCACTATCCCAGTCAAGGTCGCTCGTAAACACATATCGGAATCACATATCGATGCCAACGTATTAAACATGGTCTTACATGTAATTACATATCGATGCCAATGTCCTAGACGTGTTCTTACACGAGAACACATATCGATGCCACTGTCCTAGATTGGGTCTTACACGTAATTCATATCGATGCCAACGTCCCAAACGTGGTATTACACGTAATCACATATCGATGCCACTGTCCCAGACAAGGTCTTACACGTAATTACATATCAATGCCAACGTCCCAGACGTCGTCTTACACGTAATCACATAATGATGCCAACGTCCCAAATGTGGTGTTACACGTAATCACATTCGATGCCATTGTTCCAGATAGGGTCTTACACGTAATCACATATCGATGCCACTGTCCAAGACAGGGTCTTATACGTAATCACTTATCGATGCCAACGTCTCAGACGTGGTCTTACACGTAATCACATATCGAAGCCGACGTCGCAGACATGGTCTTACACGTAATCACATGTCGATGCCAACGTCCTTGACGTGGTCTTACATGAGAACACATATTGATGCCACTAAAAGATGGACCGTTATAAAACCGAATTATAAGATCATATAACTCACAAATCATACCACAATCACATTTTTCATTACTCAATGCCGATTCATAACTTACTAATAATCATTACAATTAGATCACATATATTGAAATTTAACAACACCTATTTGCTTATAAGCTTACCTCAGAGAATGATAATCGGAACGGGATGATTATTTGACAACTTTGATTTTTCCCTGATCCAAATTCGATTTCTTTAGTTCTTGATCTAAACATATTAAAATTAAACTCATTCAAACATAATTCCATTCAATTTAGTCCAAAAACACAAATGGGAAATTTACCATTTTGCCCCTTACATTTTACACTTTTTACAATTTAGTCCAAATTGCACAAAACACAAAACATGCAAAATTTGCACAGACCATGCTTAGGCCAAATGTTACCCATGCTCATACAAGTCCATACATTTCATTTATTTCACATTTTAGTCCCTCAATTTATTATTTTTGCAATTTAGCCCTAATTACTCAAATTCATCAAAAATTCCAATACAAAATATATTAATCCAAAACATATCTTTCATAATTCATCATCTAACATCACAAAGCTCAATTATTCATCAATGGAATAACTCAAAATATTCATCAAAATCAGAAATTCAAGCATTGGCTTTGTATATTACACTGCAACGATCTCAAAAAGCGTAAAAATTATAAAAAATGGAGCTAGTTGCAACCTTAATCAAGCTTCAATAATGGCCGAACCTTAAAGCTTGATTTTTCTTTCTTTCTTTTTGTTATTTGGTCAAACCAAAAAGTTGAACACATGGGTTTTGATTTTATGTTTTATATTATTATAACTTAATAAACATTTTACAAATATAACATTTATATTAAAATTTTAAACAATTATAATTCATGGTTACAACCGTCCATCTTATGCTATCATGGTAATATTGCATTATAAATACCTCAATTTAAAAAGACAACAACAATTAGCCCTTACAAATTAAACCATAAATTTTCCATTTTTCGTGATTAAGCCTTTTTATTAAATCGGACACTCAAATGACAAAATTAAAACACGAAAATTTCACAGATATAAATTCACACATAATAAACATAGAAAATAAATTTTTTAAAAATATTTTGACTCAGATTCGTGGTCTCGAAACCAATGTTCCAAATAGGGTTTAAATCAGGCTGTTATAGCCTAGATATACGGGCGTGTCCGAAGCCGTGTGAGGCACACGGCCTGTTCACACGAGCGTGTGACCTATATAACTTTGAAAAATGCCTAAGTTTTGAAAAATTTTGTATATGCTCGGTTTAGTCCCGACCTCTTTCTAATGTATGCTTAAGGTCTCGATGACATATAAAGGGACTCTGTATTGATGTATGACTATGATGCTATAATGATTGTAAAATGAATGTTAAATGTTCTAATTTGTCCTGTATCGCCTTTAACCCTAGTCCAGTGACAGATACGGGTTAGGGGTATTATAGTTGTAGGGTAAATGTTATGGATTGATTAAATAAAAGAATTGAATAATTATTAGCTACTGATTTTCCAGTATATTATGGAATTAGGTGCTAATCCAAACGCCTCGAGCCAACTGTAAAGCTGAAGAATGATCGTACTACGGTTCACATCGATACAAGGTAAAGAATCGAACTAGTTGAGTTCATAAAATAGTTATTAACCCGAAAATTGGTTTGAACCCATAAGTGGGTAATTGGGAGTTGATTAAGTGGTAAATTGATTTAGTTTATGCTGAATTTTGGTTTAGGATCGTATAAAGGGTTATTAAGGAAAATTGAAAGATTCACTGGGATGCTGCGAGAAAGCAAAAAAATAAGGTGTGGGTCCTGAACTTGTAAAATTTGTTTGATAATGATAAATGTTATGTTATATTTGATAATTAGCTTGCTGATTGGTTTGGCATAGTAGCCAAATATTAGTTTTGTAACACCCCAAACCCAGCCTAGACGTTACGGCCGGATCTGACAATGTGACATTGAAGTGTTTATCGCAAAGTATAATATCATTGAAAAAACCGTTCTATATTTAACCTCTTTATGATCTTTAGCAAAGATTTAAGGATATCCCGTTTATTTCAAATCTCAAGTCATTTGACAAAAAGTTAACCATGTTAAATTTGTTATTAATTTTAAAACATTATTTGTTGCGGAAGCTTCTAAAAACATGTTGCGTAAACCTGGTGATTTGAAAAAAAACATTTATCATTCTGAAAACCTACATCCTACTACTAGTAGATATAAATCAAAATAAAAATAAAAAAACCCAAACTTAAAGATTAGAAATTATAGAGGCATTTTTACATTTAAAACACCCAAAACAAAACTATTTGTAATTTAAAACCCAAAAAGAAAGTTCGTGTGTGTGGCCACCTTCGAGTCCCTCGCAGCACTGACCCATCTAAGCCTTGGGATTACCTATACATATAAACAGATGGGTGAGTTTTGAAAACTCAGTGTCTAATTCCATATCAGATAATCAATTAGAGAGCATATATTGTTTGGGCCTAAGCCCAATTCAGTCATAGTTCAGTTTCAGTTAGGGCCTTAGCCCATTACAGTATCAGTATCAGTGTGGGCCTGAACCATCTCAGTAACAGTATAGTACATATATGCAATCAATAAATCCTACCCCACCAGCCTCTACACTCCATCTATATCCAACCCTACACTCCAAGAGGGGATAAAATCAACCCACCCATCCCTACACTCCAAGTAGTACCGGTTGCGGCACTAATCAGTATTTGCAGCAAAGCTGCCAGTACAATACACTTCCTCCAATCACAATAAATAACATCCCCATGCAACATATCATGCATCATGTCATAATATCATACATGTGATCAATATATATAAAATGGCATGCTCAAACATAATCATACATCTCATAGGGGCATATCAGTCATTTTACCATGTAGGGGCATTTCAGTCATTTTGTCAATTAAGAGGTCTAGGTACACTTACCGACCTAGTAGTAGGTCCACAGTCGTCTCGGCCGACCTGTGCATCTTTAAAAGTCAAACGATAAAAATGGACCTACGACCTATATTGCGACCCATGTGGGCCCACATGTCCCTGTGGCCCACATAACCTAGAAATGGCCTTGGCCATTTAGATTACACATCCTGGCCCAATATTCTCCACATATTTGTATGGTTTACCCATGTGGTGCCCACGTGTCCATGGTGCCCACACAGCCTAGTTGGGCCCAAAATGGCCCAAAATGACCTTGGCCCATAAAATCGCTCATGGCCGGTCTCAACAATTATATGCCCATGTTTAGGCATTCGAACTAGCACACGAGCGAGTGTACGCTCGTGTAGCGTCAACGATCACTTGTTTTAGCTTTGACGGATCTACAATTAAGGGCAGTGTTTTTACACACCTTGTTACGAAAATGCGCGAAAAGCGCATGAGCACCAAAACCTATATTCAATCAAGATAGTCCATTAATTATTTGACGATAGGGTTAACATCTCCTCTTAATACTTATCCCAAAATATTCACTAATACTTTCCTTGATTGAACGAATGAAGATCACACACTTAATCCGATACATGAGATCGATTACGAACTCCTTTAGAGATTACCTGCAATCCAAATGAACTTATTAACTAACATAGTACACGCATAGAGCTTGAACCAAGTGCACAACCATTTACTGAAGGTGTAAAACTGAGAATAGGGAAGGGAAACAATTGGCCTACTATCCCCAGAATGATCACCCACTACGACAGAGACAGAGCTAGCACAACCACAACCCTAGGAATTGTCTGTAGCAAAAGAAGGTGTTAGATGAAAACTATTCATATGGAAGAAAGTGAAAAAGAGTGAGAAAAACCGAATAGCGGCAATTGCCACCAAGATCAACAGAGAAGAAGAGAGAAGAGTCAGCATAGAGAGGGTAAAAGAAAGAGTGGTATTCAGCCAAGCATAATCGATTGAGAAAGCTAAAAAAGAGAAGCAAATGGTGAATAAGAAACCGATTGGAAGAGGGTAGAAGAAGAACAAAATCGGCCAACAAAAGCTGAAAGGATTTGATAGAGAGAAAGTAATCAGCCAAACAAAAGGTAACAAGGGAAGATCTGATTGCTAAAGTAGTAGAGGGAGAATAGCAAAAACTGAAATAGACAAAATGAAATGTACCTGAATGATCCCCTAGCAGAATTCAGCTATCCAAAAATTTCAAAAAAGAACCCAAAAGTAATTGTCAAAAATCAAAAGTGAGGAGAGAAAGCAACCAAAAAAGTGCACAACCATCGAAACTAAAACTCACCCAAAGCCGAATTCTTTCCCAAAACCGATTTCTTTGAGTACCTAAAGTTCAAATTCAGTACACCACCTCCTCTCACCTTAACTTTCCATGATTTTCTCCTAAAATCCCTCCATGTCGTCCACTCCCCTCTCAACTACTCAATTCAAAATCCATTCAAACACTTCAGTGTTTCGATCTACCCACAACACTCCCATGGCACAGCAGCAAATAAATAGTCTACTGCGCCAACCAAGATTCGAACCTCAGACCTCAAGCAACTACCATACGCCACTTATCCCTTAGACTAGCAGGTCCTTTTTTGTTGTAACACCCCTTACTCGTACCCGAGGCGGGGATAAGGTACGAGGTGTTACCAGACAAACATACAAACAGTAAACTAAAATACGAGCCATAAAATTTCATTCATATTTCAAAAAGTTCATTCACTTATACATAGTCCCTTATTTGAGTCTACAAAGCCCAAAACATACTTTAGAAAGGGTTCGGGACTAAACCGAGAACTTACAAAAATCTTGGAAATTTCATGCTTTAAGGCTCCACACGCCCGTGTCCCAAAGTCGTGTTCCATACACGGCTGAGACACATGGTCGTGTCTCTGCCTGTGTGGAATATACCTAGGCTATTTTCCAAGCTTTGGTCAACCTTAATATCTTACACACTTATACAAAATCAAAAGCATATAACATGGTATTCATTTAATGATTAAATATTCTCAATTAAACCACAAACTTAGCATTTGTATGTCATCATACATGTGTATCTCATACTCATTTTACCTTGTTTATTATAGTACCACTTATACATTTATACCAATATTATCATCTTACCAAATATCTTCAGCTTGATCATCAAGCATTCATATATAAAACTAGATCATATCTTTATAAAATACCAAAATTCAGATGTGCAAAATAACATGTTTGCCTGAAACATTTTAATTCAACTCCATACCCAACAAGCATTACATTGAGACTAGTCATATATATATATATACATGTCATGATACATATCATTCTCTTTCTGTTTTATTATAAACACATATGATTTATTTCATTATATCAATATTTCATATACCATAGTTTCCATGTATTCCACATATATTTATTTTCCTCCTCCTCCTCTCCATTCCACATCCTTAATGTATATAGCATTCTTGTAAGTACGATTTCACAATTTACTAATAAATGCTCACATCAAACTGTCCACACTAGTCATAGTCACTTACTTATTTATAATTAGAGCTACGAGCTCCAAATTAAGATCCGTAAATTTATCCTGAAACTAGACTCACATATCTTTCCACCATAAAATTTTCATAATTTTTGGTTTAGCAAATTAGCACAGTTTATTCATTAAAATTTCCCCTATTTCACATTCTGACAATTTTGACCTCTCTTCACTAAAAATTATTTATCTCACAATACAGAAATAGGATAATGTTCTTGTTGATTTATATTGAAAATAGACTCATTATGGATTTTAAAAATATAAGTTTAAGCGTCTAATTATTTTTATCCAAATTTTTGTGATTTTCCAAAGTCAGAACAGGGGATCACGTAATCATTCTGAACCAGTCTCAAAAAAACATAAATATATCAAAATATAGAACTCATTTTCTTGCTCTGTTTCTTTTATATGAAAATAGACCCATCAAGCTTTAATTTGATATCATACTAAGTCTCTGATTCAATTTCTACTATTTTTCGTGATTTTCAAAATCACGTCACTGCTACTGTCCAAAACAGTTTTATTGCTAATTCACTCTTTCACACTTTCTTTGTATTAACCTCATTTTAACATACATATCACAAATCATTTTCACCACATTTCATACATCACAAGTATAGGCCCATGATCACAAGGTCACCATAAATCATCCTCATGTATAACTTACTTGTTTATAACCTTACCACATCCTGGTCACTTAATGAACACATCATTCACATAACCAAGTTCATGCACTTATTCATCACAAAACTCACAAAGCAATACATAGAGAGTCTCCCGTTGAACACTTCGGATCAATCCTCGATACTTGGTGGTTTCAGCACATAGCTCCACCCATCATATAGTTCGGCTCTCTTGTATACATGGCGAACACTCAGTACCACCCATGTGACCTAGCCAATTTATCTCGTAGCTCTCTTGTCTACATGGTGTCCTTCACCTGGAACCACGCATGCGACCTAGCTACATATATCCCGTAGCTCTCTTGTACACATAGTATCACCCATGCGACCTAGCTACATCATAATGTCTTGTAGGTCTCTTATATACATGATGTGCACTCAACACCATACATGTGACCTAGCTACACACTATCTGTATCATCCAATCTTTCCGAAGGTTCAACTGGGATTTCTCTCTCTTTTCCAACAATTTCACTAACCAAGTAATTATCCACAAACATATTTCCAATATTATTATAAAATATCATAATACAAGTAATATTGATGTATTACTTACATATAAACTTACATCTCATTTAATATCAAGGCAATAACATTAAATTACACATTGCCTTATTAAAAATCATATGAACTTACAATTTCCCATAATATCCATAACCATAGAAATCAAATTTATGTATGATAATTCAATGCACTTCATGTACCATAAACATATTTTTAAATCAATTCATAAACTTGGCACCATAATCATTTAACTTAACATAATTCAATTAATTCACTAAATTTAACTTTCAAATATAAATTACAGCATTATTGCTGTATTATTATCATACCAACTTACATACTTTCAACACCTCGGAAATTATAATAAATATATCAAATTTACATTGAAACATGCATAAATTAATGCTTATTATACATATGAACTTACCTCGATACTAAAACGATCATTTTACCAACTTTCCCAATTTTCGATTTTTCTCTCATTCTAGGTTCAAATCTCATTTTTCGGGATCTAAAACATCATATTTTACTTATTTAACTAATTTACTATTCAAAACAGTCCTTAACTCAAACTTTGGAAAATTACAAATTTGCCCCTAAATTTTTGCATATTTACACTTTTGCCCCTAGGCTCGGGAATTAAACTTCATCCCTTATTCTTATGTTTTATGACATGATGATCACTTTTCCCTTCTATGGCAACATCAAATTCTCACTCTAACATATACTTATGACTATTAGGTATTTTTACCGATTAAGCCCTTTTACTCATTTTCACTCAAAACCGAGTAGCAAAAGTTTTCTAACATATTTTAAAACCTCATATTCTATTATAAAACAACAAAATAAACACATTTCACCTATGGGTATTTTTCCAAATATGAACCCTAGCTTAAATTATTGCTAGAATAAGCTTAATCAAATTACCAGGATTCTAAAAACGTAAAGAACTTGAAAAACGGGGTTAGAATGAACTTACTATTGAGCTTGGAAAGCTTGAAAACCCTAGCCATGGCTTCCCCCATGCTAATTTCGGCCTCCATGAAAAAGATGAGTCAATTTTGGCTTTATTTTCCCTTTTTATTTCTTTTAATTACCAAATGACCAAAATGCCCTTCCTTACAAACTTTCAAAAATTCCATCCATGTCCATTTTTTCCATCACTTAGAAATTGGTCAAATTGCTATTTAAGACCTCCTAATTAATATTTCAAAGCAATTTCATACTAGAAACTTCTAGAATGCATGTTTTGCAACTTATTCAATTTAGTCCCTAACTTCAAATTGAGCACTTTATGCATAGAATTTCTTCATGAAATTTTCACACAATCATGAAATCATATCATAGATCTCAAAATAATCATAAAATAATTATTTCTATCTTGGATTCTGTGGTCCCAAAACCTCTGTCCAACTAGACCCAATTTTGGGCTATTACAACTAATAAACCCATTAATTTGAAATACCTACTAACTAAAGACAGGGTTTATTCCTATAAAAAAATTTTGCACAAGCTAAGGCTTGAACCCAAGACTTCTCAAACTCTTCCCAGGACACATAACCACTGAAGCTGACACACAGTTGTGTGTCACAAACATACAAAAATAATTATTTAGGATTTTGGGGCGTTACAAATGTGACAGCCTTAATTTGACCTTAGTCGAAAAGTGGTTTCGGGACCACAAAATTGAGTCGTACAAAAATATTAACCGTTAAATTTTGTGCTTATTGTATGTGAAAAGGCATGTGTGAAAGTTTCATGCTTTAATTTTATCATTTGTATGTGAAATTTATTAAATAGGACTCATGTGAAATAAATGCGAAAGATGATATGTTAATCTCAAAGTGGTTTAATAATGCATGTTAGAAAAAGGATGGGTTTGCATGTCAAATATCCATTTTTGACAAGTAGTGGCCGGCCATGATAAAGTGATATATAAAAATATGTATTAATTATTAGTTAATGGCTTTATATTTTATAATATAGATGAATAAAATGAAAATAATAATAGAAAGAATGGTGAAGAAAACAAAGTCTCAACTTTGTTCTTCTTAGCCGAACCAAAAGAGAGAAAAAGGGGAGCAAACATTCGGCCATTTGAAACCTAAGGAAGGTTAGTAAATCAAGTTAGATTTTTGAAATTCTAGATTGTTTTAGGTTACTCATCATGCTACTTACTTAGCCCATGCCAAAACTTTGAATTTGGATGGTTGAATTGAACATTCGGTTATGGTAGATAAGGAAGGAATTTGATTTTTATCTTTAAGTTTTAATGAAGAAATTGTTGATGAAAGAAGTTGATCTTGTTAAAAACTATAATTGCTAATACTCATATGTGTAATAGCCGAACATAGACTTTGCTTAATGTCTTGAAGAAATGCCGATTAGGTGTTTTGAAATGGATAAATTAGGTGCTTGATTTCCTAAAGGTTCGGCATGGTACATGATATTTTTGTTAGTATGATTTTGAATAATTTATGTAATGTTATGTATAAGTAAAATTATTTGGTACGGTTTTGGCGGTATATATGTACAATTGATCTATTTAGCTAATAAAATCTAGGGTGATAAATAATAAAATTCTTGATGACTTGTGTTAAATGACATTCGGCCAAGAACTATATGTGCTTGCTAATTCGGTTTAGGTGAAGAAAATATAACCAAGGGATGTGATTAGGTTGTGACTTATTATTGATCTTGCTTTGGGGCCGTAAGGTTATTTTATAATGTGTCATAACATTTACTTAGTTGGTCGAGTTGATGAGAAAAGAATTTGGATATTTCTATATGATATCTTCAGCATATCGTTCATTTGGTAAAGTTGACTAATGGTTCATGTACGAATGCTTGTTTAGCCATATGTTATGTTTTGTTTTGACGTAGTATTAAATATATATATGATCATGTTATTTAAGAAAATCGATAATGCAAGGTGATCATCTAGTAACATGTTCAGTTGTAATGAGTGGAGTATATGCATGATGTTAAAATAATAGTGAATAAGGTTATTTGTACTTTAATTGTACAGTACACATGATTTAAATTGAATTGCTCAAATGAAAAATAATTAAATAAATTATTTTTGAATTTAAGCTCAAGAGCTAAGGGGATCGAAATCAGATAAAGGAAAGGAGAAAGCAATCGAATAGCTTATCCGTAACTGTTCAAATATACTCGAGGTAAGTATTTGAGTAATGGAACTTAGCTTATGATTTGATTAAACAATGTTATATATTTATATATATAGCATAATAAATAAATTGTGACCTAATGGTTTCTCTTGATTTACATATTGAAATAAATAGGTAGTGCATCGGCTTGTAGTTGAATGGTTATAGAAAATCATGTAGAGTAGCGAAACGGAATCGTATTATTTGTATGAGCTATTGAGCCGAAAATGGAATGATGGATAATCATGTTGTGTTTGTGATCTAATAATGTAAATGAATTGTTAATGATTTATAATATAAATATATTTTGTGCATGACAATTGAGGATTATATCCGGGTTAAGTCCCGAAGGCATTCGTGCTGGTTGTTATATCCGGGTTAAGTCCCGAAGGCATTCGTGCTGGTTGTTATATCCGGGTTAAGTCCCGAAGGCATTCGTGCTGGTTGTTATATTCGGGTTAAGTCCCGAAGGCATTCGTGCTGGTTGTTATTTCCGGGTTAAGTCCCGAAGGCATTCGTGCTGGTTGTTATATTCGGGCTAAATCCCGAAGGCAATTGGGTTGGAAATGTGCGATCTTGTCGTAATAATTTCTATTGATGTGCTTACAACCCTAAGATGATCAGGTATGCACCGTATATACATTGAAATTAAGTTAAGATTGACTATGAACATGTAAGTGTATAGGTTGAAGTGTGAAGTAACATAAGTATGTGATTTTGCGTATTTGCATTTATTTAGCCTTGTAATGGAATTAGATGTATTCAGCCTAATTATGAGGTTAGTTGGGTAAAAAGAGATTATCTACATGATACGAATTCATGTTTAAGGAAAAATTTAAGATGACATGTATGAACAATAGTGGTATATTTAACCATGACTACATTTAGTCAGAAAGATGATGAGCCTTATGAATGCTATGCTTTAGTTATAAATGATTTCATTACTTAAGACTTACTAAGCATCGAAATGCTTACTCTTTTTGCCTTAATTCCCTGTTTTATAGATTTTGTTCGTGAACTATCGGACTCGGGAGATCTAAAGTCGAAGTCGTCCACGCTATCTAAACCTTTCGGTACTCTTGTAAATGAACCTTGATAATGGCATGTATAGGATTGACTTTTGATGTTAATTACGTATCTTTTTGGTGATGTATATATGTATAGCCATGCGAAAATGGCTTGTTAAGTTATTATATGCGCTCCACATAATTAATGTGTATGTGTGGATGATAATTGATTAATGTTTTAAATGTTTTGATGTGAATTAAACTTAGGAATGAATTAATGTACTATTTAAATTGAGAAGATTGCTTTGCATATTGTATAAACGAAATTCGAATTCAAAGGTATGCTATCGGAAATTACCTGAATATTGTCAAATGAATTTTCGTGCTTGTTTGGTAATATTCCTTACCCCTCCAGTGACGGATACGGGTTAAGGGTGTTACATTTTATAGGTATCAGAGCTACGATTTAGTCGATTCTAGGACTACCGTAAAACGTTTGGGTCTAGCTATACATGCCATTATGTGTTAATACGATAGTTTGGTGATTTCTGACAATTAAAAATGTTTTCTTTTGTATAGTAATGGATCCCGATCGAGTGATAGCTGATGGTGTTGAGAGTGTAGCGCCTGCTCCTGCACGTGGGACTGCGCCAATAGACTCTCAACCTTTAGTGAGCAATCAAAATGATGAGGCTAGACAAGCCTTTTATAACGTGATGAATGATTGGTTTAACCAATACATTCGAACTAATGCGGCTGCTCCACAACCCCCATTTCCAACAAATACACCCCCTGCACCCACGATACCTCCTGTAATTGATCAGATGAGGTTGAACAAGCCCCCGGTTGATAGAATTCAAAAGCACGGGGCTACTGAATTTAAAGCTACAGACTGTGACGATGCCGAGCAAGTTGAATTTTGGTTGGACAATACTATTTGAGTACTTGATGAACTATCTTGCACACCCGATGAATGCCTAAAGTGTGCTATATCTTTGTTACGTGATTCTGCCTATTATTGGTGGAATACATTGGTTTCTGTTGTACCCAGAGAGTGGGTGACGTAGGAGTTCTTCCAAACTGAATTTCAAAAAAATATATTAGTCAGAGGTTCATCGATCAGAAGCGGAAAGAATTTCTTGAAATTAAACAAGGTTCCATGTCAGTTACTGAATATGAACGGAAGCTCGTCTGACTTAGCAGATATGCTCGAGATGTGTATCGTCTGAGGCTATTATGTGTAAATGCTTTGAAGACGGGTTAAATGAAGATATTAAAGTGTTTGTTGGTATTCTTGAAATCAGAGAGTTCGTGGTACTAGTTGAGCGAGCTTGCAAAGCCGAGGAGCTTAGTAATGAAAAAAGGAAAGCTGATGTTGGAACTAGAGAGTTTCATAAAAGATCTTTGAGAAAGCCTTTTCAGCAATCATCGAAGAAATTTCGAGATGATTTTGGTCGATCTAAGAACATTACAGGTTTTTCCAGATGAGACCGTGATAGACCTCCTATGAGTACGCGAGTCACCTCAGTTGCCAGTGTTGGAAATGATCGAAGAGATAGGACCAAGTGCAGATTTTGTGGAAAATGGCATTCGGGGAGTTGTAGATTTCATGATCATTCTTGTTATAGATGCGGATCACACGATCATTTCATCAAAGACTGCCCAAAGTTGTCAGAACAAAATGTGAATCAGAGTGGGAAACCGGGTACTGCTATAGCTCGAGGTAGACCATTGAGGAATGCGGGGAATGTTAATAGCGGTCAGAAAGGGTCTAGAGATGCTACGACCAGATCTGAAGCTCGTGCTCCTGCCAGAGCTTATGCTATACATGCACGCGAGGATGCTTCTTCGCCTGATGTTATTACCGGTACTTTCACTCTCTTTGATACTGATGTGATTGCTTTGATTGACCTTGGTTCTACTCATTCTTATATATGTGAGACTTTTGCATCCAGTAAGACTTTACCTGTTGAGTCTACTGAATTTGTTATTAGGGTGTCAAATCCCTTGGGTCAATATGTGCTTGTCGATAAGGTGTGTAAGAAATGCCCCTTAATAATCCGAGGTTCCTATTTTCCGACTGATTTGATGCTTTTACCGTTTGATGAATTTGATGTTATCCTCGGTATGGATTGGTTGACTGTACATGATGCAGTGGTGAATTGCAAAAGTAAGATCATGGATTTGAGATGTACAAATAAGGAGGTAATCCGAGTTGAGTCTACTGATTTGAACGGATTGTCAGCAATAATAATATCCTCGATGTTGGCTCAAAAATATGTAAGAAAGGGGTGTGAAGCGTATCTTGCATACGTACCTGATAGTAAGGAATTAGAAAAGAAGCTTGAACTAGTGCCAGTGGTTTGTGAATATCCGGATGTTTTTCCCGAAGAATTACCAGGGTTGCCACCTGTTCGGGAAGTAGAGTTTGGCATTGAACTTGTATCTGGGACTACACCGATTTCAATAGCTCTGTATTCTATGGCACCAACAGAATTAAAGGAATTGAAAGCTCAGTTGCAAGAGTTGACGGATAGAGGTTTCGCTCGACCGAGTTTTTCACCATGGGGTGCACCAGTATTGTTTGTGAAAAAGAAAGACGGAACCATGAGAATATGCATCGACTATCGTCAATTGAATAAAGTGACCATAAAGAATAAATATCCATTACCACATATTGATGATTTGTTTGATCAGCTGAAGGGAGCCTCAGTGTTTTCAAAGATAGATTTGAGATTGGGTTATTAACAGTTGCGAGTTCGAGACTCAGATATACCCAAAACTGCTTTCAAAACGAGATACAGTCACTACGAGTTCTTAGTGATGCCGTTTGGGCTCACTAATGCCCCTGCGGTATTTATGGACTTGATGAATCGAATTTTTAGACAATATTTAGACCGGTTTGTAGTTGTGTTTATAGATGACATCTTGATTTATTCACGAGATGAAACCGAACATGCCGAGCACCTGAGATTAGTGTTGCAGATTTTATGGGACAAGCAGTTATATGCTAAGTTCAGTAAGTGTGAATTCTGGTTGAAAGAAGTTAGCTTTTTGGCGCATGTAGTATCCACATCAGGTATTAGGGTTGATCCAAGTAAAATATCAGCCATACTTGATTGGAAGCCTCCTAGAAATGTTACTGAAGTTCGGAGCTTTTTGGGACTTGCCGGTTACTACAGACGGTTTGTAAAAGGTTTTTCGATGATAGCTTCACCAATGACGAAGCTACTTCAGAAAGATGTTAAGTTCGAATGGTCAGAAAAGTGCCAGAAAAGTTTCAACCAACTAAGAACCTATCTGACTGAAGCTCCAGTACTAGTGCAGCCCGAATCCGGTAAAGAGTTTGTCATTTACAGTGATGCATCCTTACTTGGGCTGGGTTGTGTGTTGATGCAAGAAGGTCGAGTTGTAGCTTACGTGTCGAGGTAATTAAAGCCACATGAGAAAAACTATCCGACCCATGATCTCGAATTAGCTGCCATCGTATTCGCTTTAAAAATCTGGCGACATTACTTGTTTGGAGAGAAGTGCCATGTGTATTCGGATCACAAAAGCCTCAAATATTTGATGACTCAAAGAGATTTCAATCTACGACAAAGACGTTCGCTGGAGTTGTTGAAAGACTACGAGCTTGTCATTGATTATCACCCGGGAAAGGCTAACGCAGTTGCCGATGCTTTAAGTCATAAATCACTGTTTACTTTACGAGCGATAAATGTACATCTATCCATGTCATCCGATAATGTGTTAGTAGCAGAATTAAAGGCTAAACCATTATTGATTCATCAAATTCGTGAAGCTCAAAAAGTCGATGAAGAATTGGTTATTAAATGAACCAAATGTGTCTCAAATGTTGAATCAGAGTTTCAAATCGACGACAATGATTGCATGAGGTTCGGAAGTCGATTTTGTATTCCAAGAAAGTTGGAACTTATTTCAGTAATTTTGAGTGAGGCTCATAGTAGCCGAATGTTAGTTCACCCGGGGAGTACGAAAATGTACAATGATCTGAGACGTCAGTTTTGGTGGCCTAGTATGAAACAAGGCATTTCTAATTTTGTTTCGAAGTGTTTGATATGTCAACAAGTGCAAGCAGAACACCAAGTGCCTTCGAGGTTACTTCAGCCAATCTTGATACCTGAATGGAAAAGGAATCGAATTATGATGGATTTTGTATCTGGGTTGCCATTATTGCCAAGTAAGAAAGATACGATTTGGGTCGTTGTTGATAGATTGACAAAGTCGGCTCATTTTATTCCTGTACGTACAGATTATTCACTGGACAAACTAGCTGAATTGTACATTTCTCAGATCGTAAGGTTACATGGGGTACCTATTTCTATTGTGTCGGATAGAGATCCGAGATTCACATCACGATTTTGGAAGAAATTGCAAGAAGCTTTGGGTACCAAGTTGCATTTTAGCACTGCTTTTCATCCCCAGACTGATGGTCAATCCGAGCGGATAATTCTGATACTCGAGGATATGTTGAGATGTTGCATCCTTGAGTTTAGTGGTTCATGGGAACGATATTTACCTTTGGTTGAATTTGCATACAACAATAGTTTTCAATCAAGCATTAAGATGGCACCTTACGAGGCTTTGTACAGTCGTAAATGCCGTACACCGTTGTTTTGGACTGAGCTTAGTGAAAGTAAAATCTTCGGGGTTGATTTGATTATAGATGCTGAGCAGAAAGTAAAAGTAATTCGTGAAAGTTTGAAAGCAGCTTCAGATCGTCAAAAATCATATGCGGATTTAAAACGAAGAGACATTGAATATCAGGTTGGAGACAAAGTGTTTCTTAAAGTTGCCCTTGGAAAAAGGTGCTCAGATTTGGCCGTAAGGGCAAATTGAGTCTGAGGTTCATCAGGCCATATGAAATATCTGAACGAATTGGACTAGTCGCATACAGATTGATTTTGCCCCCTGAACTTGAAAAGATTCACAACGTTTTTCATGTCTCGATGCTTCGACGTTATAGATCCGATCCATCGCACATAATTAATCCATCAGAGGTTGAAATCAAATCTGATCTGAGTTATGAAGAAGAACCGATTCGTATCCTAGCTAGCGAGGTGAAAGAGTTGCGAAATAAAACGGTTTCGTTAGTAAAGGTGTTATGGCTCAAGCACGGGATTGAAGAAGCTACTTGGGAACCTGAGAACACTATGAAAGAACGATACCCAAATCTATTTACTGGTAAGATTTTCGGGGACAAAAATTTCTTAAGTGGGGGAGAATTGTGACAGCCTTAATTTGACCTTAGTCGGAAAGTGGCTTCGGGACCACAAAATCGAGTCGTAAAAAAATATTAACCGTTAAATTTTGTGCTTATTGTATGTGAAAAGGCATGTGTGAAAGTTTCATGCTTTAATTTTATCATTTGTATGTGAAATTTATTAAATAGGACTCATGTGAAATAAATGTGAAAGATGATAGGTTAATCTCAAAGTGGTTTAATAATGCATGTTAGAAAAAGGATGGGTTTGCATGTCAAATATCCATTTTTGACAAGTAGTGGCTGGCCATGATGAAGTGATATATAAAAATATGTATTAATTATTAGTTAATGGCTTTATATTTTATAATATAGATGAATAAAATGAAAATAATAATAGAAAGAATGGTGTAGAAAACAAAGTCTCAACTTTGTTCTTCTTAGCCGAACCAAAAGAGAGAAAAAGGGGAGCAAACATTTGGCCATTTGAAACCTAAGGAAGGTTAGTAAATCAAGTTAGATTTTTGAAATTCTAATTTGTTTTAGGTTACTCATCATGCTACTTACTTAGCCCATGCCAAAACTTTGAATTTGGATGGTTGAATTGAACATTCGATTATGGTAGATAAGGAAGGAATTTGATTTTTATCTTTAAGTTTTGATGAAGAAATTGTTGATGAAAGAAGTTGATCTTGTTAAAAACTATAATTGCTAATACTCATATGTGTAATAGCCGAACATAGACTTTGCTTAATGTCTTGAACAAATGCCAATTAGGTGTTTTGAAATGGATAAATTAGGTGCTTGATTTCCTAAAGGTTCAACATGGTACATGATATTTTTGTTAGTATGATTTTGAATAATTTGAGTAATGTTATGTATAAAGTAAAATTATTAGGTACGATTTTGGTAGTATATATGTACAATTGATCTATTTAGCTAATAAAATCTAGGGTGATAAATAATAAAATTCTTGATGACTTGTGTTAAATGACATTTGGCCAAGGACTATATGTGCTTGCTAATTCGGTTTAGGTGAAGAAAATATGACCGAGGGATGTGATTAGGTTGTGACTTATTATTGATCTTGCTTTGGGGCCGTCAGGTTATTTTATAATGTGTCATAACATTTACTTAGTTGGTCGAGTTGATGAGAAAAGAATTTGGATATTTCTATATGATATCTTCAGCATATCGTTTATTTGGTAAAGTTGACTAATGGTTCATGTACGAATGCTTGTTTAGCCATATGTTATGTTTTTTTTTGATGTAGTATTAAATATATATATATATGATCATGTTATTTAAGAAAATCGATAATGCAAGGTGATCATATAGTAACATGTTCGGTTGTAATGGGTGGAGTATATGCATGATGTAAAAATAATAGTGAATAAGGTTATTTGTACGTTAATTGTACAGTACACATGTATTAAATTGAATTGCTCAGTTGAAAAATAATTAAATAAATTATTTTTGAATTTAAGCTCAAGAGCTAAGGGGATCGAAATCAGATAAAGGAAAGGAGAAAGCAATCGAGTAGCCTATCCGTAACTATTCAAATATACTCGAGGTAAGTCTTTGAGTAATGGAACTTAGCTTATGATTTGATTAAACAATGTTATATATTTATATATATAGCATAATAAATAAATTGTGACCTAATGGTTTCTCTTGATTTACATATTGAAATAAATAGGTAGTGCATCGGCTTGTAGTCGAATGGTTATAGAAAATCATGTAGAGTAGCGAAACGGAATCGTGTTATTTGTGTGAGCTATTGAGCCGAAAATGGAATGATGGATAATCATGTTGTGTTTTTGATCTAATAATGTAAATGAATTGTTAATGATTTATAATATAAATATATTTTGTGCATGACAATTGAGGATTATATCCAGGTTAAGTCCTGAAGGCATTCGTGCTGGTTGTTATATCCGGGTTAAGTCCCGAAGGCATTCGTGCTGGTTGTTATTTCTGGGTTAAGTCTCGAAGGCATTCGTGCTGGTTGTTATATCCGGGCTAAATCCCGAAGGCAACTGGGTTGGAAATGTGCGATCTTGTCATAATAATTTCTATTGATGTGCTTACCACCCTAAGATGATCAGGTATGCACCGTATATACATTGAAATTAAGTTAAGATTGACTATGAACATGTAAGTATATAGTTTGAAGTGTGAAGTAACATAAGTATGTGATTTTGCATATTTACATTTATTTAGCCTTGTAATCGAATTAGATGTATTCGGCCTAATTATGAGGTTAGTTGGGTAAAAAGAGATTATCTACATGATATGAATTCGTGTTTAAGGAAAAAATTAAAATGACATGTATGAACAATAGTGGTATATTTAACCATGACTACATTTAAGCAGAAAGATGATGAGCCTTATGAATGCTATGCTTTAGTTATAAATGATTTCATTACTTAAGACTTACTAAGCATCGAAATGCTTACTCTTTTTGCCTTAATTCCCTATTTTATAGATTTTGTTCGTGAACTATCGGACTCGGGAGATCCAAAGTCGAAGTCGTCCACGCTATCTAAACCTTTCGGTACTCTTGTAAATGAACCTTGATAATGGCATGTATAGGATTGACTTTTGATGTTAATTACGTATCTTTTTGGTGATGTATATATGTATAGCCATGCGAAAATGGCTTGTTAAGTTATTATATGCGCTCCACATAATGAATGTGTATGTGTGGATGATAATCGATTAATGTTTTAAATGTTTTGATGTGAATTAAACTTAGGAATGAATTAATGTACTATTTAAATTGAGAAGATTGCTTTGCATATTGTATAAACGAAATTTGAATTCAAAGGTATGCTATCGGAAATTACCTGAATATTGTCAAATGAATTTTCGTGCTTGTTTGGTAATATTCCTTACCCCTCCGGCGACGGATACGGGTTAAGGGTGTTACAACAAATCTACCCCCTAAAAGAAAATTTCGGCATCAAAATTTACCTAATCAGAACATATGAGGATATTGTTATCATATTGCCTCCTCAGGTTCCCACGTGGCCTCTTCAGAACTGTGGTTATGCCAAAGTACCTTAACTAATGGACTAGACTTCCTTCTTAGAATTTTTACATCACGCTCTAATATTTGAACCGATTCCTATTTAGAAGTCAGGTATGGCCTAACCTCAATCTCTTCAATTGAGATAACATGTACAGGATCAGAGCGGTAGTGCCTCAACATAGAGACGTGGAACACAACATGAATTCAGTCTAACTCTGGAGGTAACTCTAACTGATAAGCAACTGGTCCCATACGTTTCAGTATGCAGTAAGGCCCAATAAACCTATGGCTCAGCTTGCCCTTCCGTCCAAATCTCAGTACCTTCTTCCATGGTGAGACCTTGAGAAAAACGAAGTCCCCCACATAATTCTCAATCTCCTTACGCTTCAGATCTGCATACGTATTTTGTCTGTCTAATTCCTCCTTCAGTCGATCCCGAATTAGTCTAACTTTATGCTCAGTATCAAAAACTAACTCAGGGCCCAGAACACGCCGCTCACCCAACTCAGTCCATCACGAAGAAGTATGACACCTACGACCATATAATGCCTCGTAAGGTGCCATATGTATGCTAGACTGATATCTAGTGTTATACGCAAACTCTGCTAATGGAAAGTAGTCCTCCCAATTGCCTCGGAAATCTATCACACAACTCATTAACTTGTCCTCTAGTATCTAAATCACCCTCTCTAACTGACCATCTGTCTGAGGATGGAATGAAGTACTGAAGTCTAACCTTGTTCCCAGAACTTCATGCAACTTCTTCCAGAACCGAGACGTGAAACGAGGATCCTTATCAAATATTATGGAAATCGGTATCCCATGCAGTCTCACTTTCTCAGACATATATAATTTAGCCAACTTTTGCAAAGAGTAATCGATACGAACTGGTATGAAATGGGTAGACTTGGCCAATCGATCCACGATGACCCATACCGAATCATTCTTAGGAGGCATTAGGGGTAGCCCACTAATAAAGTCCATAGTCACTCTCCCCCACTTCCAAAGCAGAATCTTAACTAGCTGAAGCAACCCTGAAGGTAACTGATGATTAGCCTTAACCTGCTGGCAAGTTAGACATTTACCCATAAAATCAGTAACGCTTAAGACCCGGCCACTAATATAACTCTCGAAGGTCTTGGTACATCTTATTTCCACCAGGATGCATAGCATAAGGGCTACTATGTGCCTCTCACAATATAGACTACCTCAAATAAGCATCCTTCAGTAGGCAAACTCTCCCACGGAAATAGGGTACCCCTTCACTATTCAGCCCAAAATCCACAGTATCCCCACTTTCAACCTACCAGAACTGATGGCCCAATGACTCATCTTCCAACTGTTTACCCTTAATTTGCTCAATCCACGTCGGTTTAACTTGGAGCTTGGCCAACAAGCTACCATCATCAAATAAGCTGAGATAGGCAAACATCGCCCTCAGAGCAATCATAGCCATACTACTCAATGCCTCAGCCACCACATTGGCCTTACCAGGATGGTATTCGATCGTACAGTCATAATCTTTAAGCCGCTCAATCCATCTATGCTGCTTAAGATTTAGCTCCTTCTGAGTGAGGAGATACTTGAGGCTCTTATGATCCGTATAAATAATACACTTCTCACCGTACAGGTAATGCCTCCAAATTTTCAGTGCAGATACCATTGCGACCAATTCCAAGACATGCATCAGATAATTCGCCTAATGAGTCTTAAGCTGACAAGATGAATATGCAACCACCTTACCCTCTTCCATCAACACACATCCCAACCAAACATGTGATGCATCATTGTAGATAGTGAACTCTTTCCCCGACTCTGGCTGTATTAAGACAAGGGCCTCAATCAGAACTTTCTTAAGCTTCTTAAAACTCCCTTGCTATGCATCAGTCCAGTTAAACTGCACACCCTTACACAACAACTTTATCAGAAGTGCATCAATTAATGAAAACCCCTCAAAAAATCATCGATAATACCCTGCCAGTCCCAGAAAATTGTGAATCTCTATACAGTCTTAGGCAATTTCCAATCTAGAACAGCTTCAATTTTTTGAGCATTAACCTTAATTCCTTCAGCAGATACCACACGGCCCAAAAATGTTACCTCTCGTAACTAAAATTCACACTTACTAAACTTGGCGTACAGTTGTTTCTTCCTTAGAATTTGCAGAACAACTCGAAGATGTTCATCATGTTCATCTTTAGTCCTCGAATACACCAAAATGTCATCAATAAAAACCAATAGTAACCGATCTAGATATGGCTGGAACACTCAGTTTATCAAATCCATAAAAGCAGCTGGTGCATTCGTCAATCTAAACGGCATCACTAGGAACTCGTAATGACCATAGCAAGTCTTAAACACTATCTTATAAACATCAGTCTCTTTAACCCTCAGTTGATGGTACCCCGATCGGAGATCAATCTTAGAGAAAACTGAAGCTCCACGAAACTGGTCGTATAGATCATTAATCCTTGGTAGGGTACTTATTCTTAACGGTCAATTTATTCAGTTGCTGATAATCGATGCACATACGCATGGATCCATCCTTTTTTTTCACAAACAAAATTGGTGCTCCCCATCGAGACACACTATTTCGGATGAACCTATGATCTAATAATTCTTGAATCTAAGCCTTAAACTCCACAAGCTCCTTCAATGCCATTCTATAAGGGGCGATGGACACCGGAGCTATACCAGGCAGGAGCTCAATCCCAAAGTCAACTTCACGATTTGGAGGTAACCCAGGTAATTCATCAGGAAAAAATCTGGAAAGTCTTTAACTGTTCTGATATCCTCAACAGAAAAAGCCCTAGAGTCTGAAACACTTATGTAAGCTAGATACGCCTTACAACCCTTATGAACCAATTTCTTGACCCTTAATGCATAAATCACATTTGACAAGTAATTCCAATGCTCCCTAATTTCAACTACCTCATCATCCCCCGCAGTTCTCAGTACCATCTGTTTAGTAGCACAATCCAAGTTTACCGGATGTTTCACTAGCCAATCCATTCCCAGAATTAAGTCAAATTCTCTAAAAAGAAGTTCCATCAAACCGCTAAAAAGATAACTCCTTGAACCTCCAATGGCACATCTTTGAATAGTTTATCTACCCTTATAGACTGCCCCAATGGACACAACACAGTAACCTCACTTGCAGTACTCTCAACCAAGATATCCAAAGTCTCAGACACATTACAAGCTATATAGGAATGAGTAGATCCTATACCTATCAGTGCAGTAAAAGGTAAATTATAGATAAAGAACGTACCTGTGATAACGTCTAGGGCATCACCGTCCTCTCGACAATGTGCATTATAGACCAGAGCTGGATGTCTCACCTTAGTGCAACTAGCACCTCTACCCGGAGCCCTCTGACCACGGCCCATACCATTACCACCTCTGGCCTGACCACGACCTCTCAGGGGTTACTGAACACCTCTCGGTGATTGAATAGTACCCATACCAGTAGCTTGCATCTGATTGGGCCTCCGTGGACAATCTCTGATACGATGCTCCAATGATCCACATCTCAGACATGCCCCAATCCCTTTCCAGCACTTGCCTTGATAGCGTCTCCCACAGTCCATACAGGGCTGCAGTCTAGTAACAGCAATAGGGGCCCTAACTCTGACTGGCCTATCAACTCTGGCCTTTTTCTTAGGCCACAGAAATGAACTTGAAGGCTCCGAATCCCTGTTGTTCCTACCTCTCTCTTTTTCACGGTTCTGGCGCTTAGCGCGCTTTACATCCTCGGTAATCTTCACCTTCTCCACTAAAGCAGTAAAATCTCATTCCATCTTTGGAGCTATCAAAACCCTTATACTATCCTTGAGGCTATCCAAGAAATGAACACACCGCTCGTACTCAATCGCCACCATACCTCGCGCATAGCGGCTAAGTCGTAAAAATTCAACCTCGTATTCGGCCACTAATTTATCCCCCTTTGTCAGATTTAGAAACTCCCTCCTCCAAGCATCCACATAACTAGCACTGATATACTTTTCTTGGAAAGTGGTCTTGAAGAATTCTCATGTCAATCGATCGGGCTGAGTGCCCTTATTTATTGTGAGCCACAATTGGTAAGCCTCATCTCTCAGCAATGACACTACACCCTTTAGTTTCTGCTCGGGGGTACAGTTGAGATCATCCATAATCCTTTATGTGGCCTCAATCCACTATTCAGCCACATTAGGGGCAACTCTAGTAATTCCTCTAAAAATATCAGCTCTATTTGACCAGAGTGTTCTGTAACTGACCCGCGGCCCACAGTACTAGTATTAGGTCCATCGACCCTCTCTAGAATTCATAACATGGCCTGGGACAATGCGTCGTCCCCAGCTGCATGATCATGAGACCAAGTCTCAATCACAGGTGAAGTCGGTGCCTCTCTAGCTTCAACATTCGACATGTGGCCAAATGACGAAGACCAAGCTTGAGCACCTCCACGGCCTCCACCGCGGCCCCTTGTGCCTTTTCCACAAGTACCTCTGGTGCTCATTATCCAATTACGCTTTATCTGTATTAACAATTTTATGCATCATTGTTACAGTTCCAGTATTTACTAAGAATATTTGATGAACACAGTATCAGTAATTTAGAGTTCATTTTCGCGGATCACAGTCTTACTACAGTTTTAGTTTACCCTAAATAGAGTATTTCAGTACAATCTACGACCTATAGTAGTCTCAACATTTCAGTTTAAAACAAGCAACAGTTTTAGAAAACTTACAGAATCAGCGCCGGAGACTCGGTGTACTACACATTCAGTAAAACCTTTTAAAATACTTTTAATTCTTTTAAAACAGTTCTTTTTGGAAATTTCAAACTTTAGAGAAAACCGAAATCCACAGTCGAGTTTTGTAACCTGGGCTCTGATACCACTAAACGTAACACCCCAAACCCGGCCTAGACGTTACGGCTGAATCTGGCAGTGTCACATTGAAGTGTTTTTCGAAAAGTATAATATCATTGAAAAACCCGTTCTTTATTTAACCCGAAACATCCTAACTTAGGGCCTAGTCAGAATAGTGGTTTCGAAACAAAAAATCAAACATTAAAATAATTATTTTATGATCATTATGAGGTCTAGGATATGAGAACAACCATGTGTTAAAGTTTCATGAAGAAATTCTATGTGCAAGGTGTCTAATTGGAAATTAGGGATCAAATTGAATAAATTACAAAACTTGGTTTCTAGAAGCAATTAGTATGTAATTTCTATGAATTATTAATTATAGTTCCTTAAATAGTAATTTACCCAATTTCTAAGTGGACAAAAATCAGCATGCATGGAAAATTTTGGAAGTTTAGTAAGGAAGGGTATTTTGGTCATTCGGTTATAAACTAAATAAAAAGAGAAAGTTCAAGCTAAAATCAGCTCATTTTCTTCTCCATGCTGCCAAAATTGTAAGGGTCTCCATAGCTAAGGCTTTTCAACATTTCAAGCTTAATAGTAAGTCAATCCTAGCCCTGTTTTTAATGTTCTTCGTATTTTTGAGATCCTCGTAACGTGCTCTTTCTATTTCTACCCTTATCACATGCTAGGATTTATGTTTAGAAAATTACCCATGCATGAGATGTTTTTATTTTGATGATTTATGAAGGAATATGAGAGTTTAAAGGATGGTAAACAACTTTTACTAAGTGGTTTTTCATGGAAATGGCTTAAAAGACTAAATTGTAAAAGTCGTGAAAATGGGTAGAAAAATATAGAAGGAAGGAAAAAAATGGGCTGCTATAAGTGTGAATAACATTCGGCTAGGCTTGGGTAGCCAAGGAATTACATGCATATCATTATATGAGCCTTAGGACTAAATTGTAAATATTGTGAAAGGTTATGGGCAAAATAGTCATTTTTCTTGGGGTGAGTTTTAATCCTAAAATGAAAAATGTAATGTATTAATAGTCTAATTTTATTGATATAAACCCCGAGGAACCACTTCCAGAGGTCGACCATGGAAAACGAAAGGTTTTGGAATAACCGAGATACGAATCCAAAATGACTACTAGGTAAGTTCGTATAACTCGAAGTAAACTTTTAATATACTTAAAAATACATGTTCTTGAATATATGATAATTAGATATTCATTTCATGATAATCCATAAGACGTTCTAGTCTAAATGAAATGATGATAAATGTCCCGGTTGAAATAAAAAGGGAAATCCGATGGTTAAATTATGGCTTACATGACTTGAGATCCTGCATGTGTTACAGGGAAGGATTAAGCCCAGACGGGTAATCCGCTAATCTCAATACAAAAAGGATCTAGCCCTAACGGGTGGTCCTTGAGTGATCGAGCCTCCCAAAGAATATGGGTGCAATTACGATTTAGCCTAGATGGGTAATCTGATTGAAAACTGAATTTAGCCTGGACTGGCAATTCAGATCTAAGCTCATGAGAGCAATTGTCGTTAAAAGGAATTTAGCCTGGACTGGTAATCCCGCCGTAAGATGTAAGGTTCGTGGGAGTGCGTACTTGAGAAAATCACTTGTATGACTTAACGGTAGTTAGGCTATCCATTGAGATTTCTGAGAAATTCAAAGGGATTAACATGAGAAATAGAGAATGAAAATATTGAATTGATTAGCTCATCTAAAACTAATGACATGATGTATTGATATGAGATTAACTTGATGATTGAGTTCTTGTGATAGGGAAACTGTTTCATACTTTTAGAATTATTGTCTAATATGGTTGTATGATAAATAACCAATAAGCTTACTTTCCAGTTATCTAGACTTACTGTAACTCCCCCACGCCCGAGACCATCACCGGAGTCGAGCTTGAGGGGTTACCGAACATAATTTATCAATTTAAGAACTTCAAATCATTTGTTTCTACATTCACAGCTTTCTAGCTACTCGCGTCACAGTTACAAGAAGAATCGTATCTCGAGTTACAAAACTCGAAATAAAGATCCGTAAATTTTCCATGAATCTAGACTCATATATCTATTTACTAATTTTTTTCTAGAATTTTTTATTGGGCCAATTAGTACAGTTTATTAATTAAAGTATTCCCTGTTTTAGAGTTCGACTACTCTGACCTCTGTGTATTACGAATCAGATATATCTCTATAAAAAATTTCAATGACTATGAGGTTTGTTTCTATTAAAAATATACTCAATAATGAATCTGTACATATAAATAAAAACTTCTAATTATTTTAGTAAAATTTATTATGAATTTTTAAAGTCAGAACAGGGGATCTAGAAATCACTCTGGCCCTGTTTCGTAAAAGTTTAAATATCTCATAAAGTATAATTTATATTCCTGTTTTGTTCAATCCATATGAAAATAGACTCATTAAGCTTAAATTTCATAATTTACTAATCATTTATTTCTGTTTATACTTTTTTTAGTGATTTTTCAAATTCATGTCATTGCTGCAGCAATATTCTGTTTTAAGGCAAGTTTCATCTTTCCATGAATTTTTATGAACTAGATAACCTGTTAAACTTCCATGATATCAAACATGATCTAAATTAGCCATCACCATGACTTATCAATATCAAACATTTTCTCAACCAAACATGGCCATATGATAAAATTATTTACACAAAATAGGTATATTGCTATACATGCCATACTTAAGTAGTTGTACAAGCCAATTACCAAGATAAAAGTCCTTTGGATAGTGTGATCGAACTTTCGACCTGTCTCGATTCCTGAGCCGACTTGTTCAAAACTAAAGTGAATGAAAAGGAAGGAGTAAGCATAAATTCTTAGTAAGTTCATATGTAAATAACAAGTAACATAACAATACAAATATACCAAACAACTTTAGCATGGTACCACCAAAACATATATCACATCTTTAAACATCATTCATCATCTTACCACCTTATCGTTGTTGTATCTATTTTCAACCCGAGGGTTAAGAACATACCTGTCCAATGTGTCCATTTCACAACACTTACCCAAAACGTCACTTATATCTTAAGTGCTCTTCCATTAAACTAGAAATTTCACCCGTTGAACACATCGGAATATAACTCGGATACATGGATAATTTGCACATAAGTGCCACATATGTAATCAAGAAATCATGTAACCCGCCCCTAAGTGAACTCGGACTCAACTCAACGAGCTTGGGCGTTCGCATCCATAAATGAACTCGGACTCAACTCAACGAGTTTGGATGCCTAGTTACATCTCACGAACTCGGACTCAACTCAACGAGTTCAGACATTTGCATCCATAAGTGAACTCGGACTCAACTCAACGAGTTCGGATGCTCAACCATCCTAGTGACATGTCACTTGTATCCTAATCTATTCCTAAGGTTCAAACGGGCTTTTTCCCTCGATCTCACATTTGTCGTCTTCCATGGAATATCGGAACCGATACTCGGTAGCAATTCATATTTATCAAGTAGTAAACATAATTTGCATATTACTCAACATTAACCACAAAGCATAATATTTCACGATTAAAAATCAGCATATCATATAAATTAACATTAATAACTTAAAAATAACATTTATGCTACATTATTTACACATGAACTTACCTTGGTACCAAAATATAAAGATTTTGCAATTTAGTCCACAATCTTTTCTTTTCCTCGATCACGACTTGAATCTCGTTTTTCTTGATCTATAATACCAAATTAATCTTATTTAATACATACATTTATCAAAACAGCATTTAATACGAACTTTAAAAAAATTACACTTTTGCCCCTAAACTTTTGCATAATTACACTTTTGCCCCTAGGCTCGGAATTTAACTTTATTCCTTATTCTTATGTTTTATAACATGCTGATCACTTTTCCCTTCTATGGCAACATCAAATTCTCTCTCTAACATATACTTGTGTCTATTAGGTATTTTTGCCGATTAAGCCCTTTTACTCGTTTTCACTAAAAACCGAGTAGCACAAGTTTTCTAACATAATTTAAAACCCCATATTCTATCATAAAACATCAAAATACACAAATTTAACCTATGGGTATTTTTCCAAATATAAACCCTAGGTTGAATTATTGCTAGCATAAGCTTAATCGAGCTTCCGGGATTCCGAAAACGTAAAGAACATTAAAAACGGGGCTTGGAATCACTTACTATGGAGCTTGGAAGCTTGAAACAAACCCTAGCTATGGAGAACCCTTGAAATTTCGGCCTAATGAAGAAGATGGACAAAAATTGGCTTTTAATTTTGTTTTTAATTCATTTTAATAACTAAATGACCAAAATACCCTTACTACTAAACTTTCCAAAAATTCCTTCCATGTCCTAATTTTGTCCATGAACTTAAAATTAGTCAAATTTCTATTTAAGACCTCCTCATTAATATTCCAAAACAATTTCATACTAAAAACTTCTAGAATGCAAGTTTTGCAACTTATTCGATTTAGTCCCTACTTTCAATTTAAGCACTTTAGGCATAGAATTTCATCACGAAATTTTCACACAATCATGCAATCATATCATAAACATCAAAATCATTGTAAAATAATTATTTCTATCTCGGATTTGTGGTCACAAAACCACTATTCCGATTAAGCCCTAATTCAGGATATTACAACTCTCCCCCCTTTTAAGGATTTTCGTCCTCGAAAATCTTACCGGTAAACAGGTGTGGATATTGGTTTCTCATAGTTTCTTTAGGTTTCCATGTAGTCTCTTCTACCCCATGCTTTTGCCACAACACTTTTACAAGTGCAACAGTTTTATTTCTTATTTGTTTGACTTCTCGAGCTAAAATCTTAATCGGTTCTTCTTCATAAGTCATATCCGGTCGTAGTTCAATTTCTGTCGGTGAAATTATATGTGAAGGATCCGAACGATACTGACGTAACATAGATACGTGAAACACATCATGAATCTTCTCTAATTCGGGTGGTAATGCTAGCCGATATGCTACCGGTCCAACTTTTTCAATTATTTCATACGGTCCAATAAAACGCGGACTTAACTTGCCTTTTCGTCCAAATCTAAGGACTTTCTTCCATGGAGACACTTTCAAAAATACCTTATCACCAACTTGAAACTCCATTTCCTTTCGTTTCAAATCCGCATAAGATTTCTGTCTATCTGAAGTAGCTTTCAAACAATCTCGAATCACTTTCACCTTTTCTTCGGTTTCTTTTATTAAATCAACTCCATAAATCTGATTTTCCTTGAGTTCAGTCCAATACAATGGCGTCTGACATTTACGACCATATAATGCTTCATAAGGTGCCATCTTCAAACTTGTCCGATAACTATTATTATAAGCAAATTCTACCAACGGTAAATACTTTTCCCAACTACCTTGAAATTCCAATACACAAAATCTGAGCATGTCTTCAAGAATCTGAATTACTCTCTCTGATTGTCCATCAATTTGTGGATGAAAGGCAGTGCTGAAATTTAACTTTGTACCTAATGCTTCTTGCAACTTTTTCCAAAACCGTGAGGTAAACCTCGGATCTCTATCCGAAATGATTGACAAAGGTATCCCATGAAGTCTAACAATCTCTTGGATATACAATTCAGCCAACTCATTAAGAGAATAATCTGTACGTACCGGAATAAAATGAGTCGATTTAGTCAGTCTGTCAACTATTGCCCAGATGGCATTTTTCTTCCCTGGAGTTAACGGCAACCCTGATATAAAATCCATAGTAATCCGATCTCATTTCCATTCAGGAACCATAATAGGTTGGAGTAATCCCGAAAGTACTTGGTGTTCAGCTTTCACTTGTTGGCAAACTAAGCACTTTGATACAAACTCAGAAATATCTCTTTTCATTCCACTCCACTAGTACATTTTCTTCAAGTCATTATACATCTCCGTACTGCCTGGATGAACCGCTAAACAACTATTATGTGCTTCATGCAAAATCTTTGAATCAACTCATCATTTTTCGGTACACAAATCTGATTTTTAAACATCAAACAACCATCAGAACCGATTCTAAAATTTGATCCCGTATCAGCTTCACATTGTTTTCTTTTGAATAGTAAATCTTGATCATTTTTTTGAGCTTCAGAAATCTCTTGTAAAAACATCGGTCTTGCTCTTAACTCTAATAGAATCGAACCGTCATCTGAAATTTTCAACTGAGTGTTCATAACTCTCAAAGCAAACAACAACTTTCTGCTTAAAGCATCGGTAACCACATTCGCTTTTCCCGGATGATAATCGATAACAAGCTCGTAATCTTTCAATAACTCTAACCATCTTCGCTGCCTCAAATTCAAGTCTTTTTGTGACATCAAGTATTTAAGACTTTTGTGATCGGTATATACTCGGCACTTTTCACCATACAAATAATGTCGCCAAATCTTCAAAGCAAATACCACCGCAGCCAATTCCAAATTGTGAGTAGGATAATTCTTCTCATGAGGTTTTAACTGTCTCGAAGCATAAGCCACCACTTTTCCTTCTTGCATGAGTACACACCCCAAACCATTTAGAGAAGCATCACTATACACCACAAATTCTTTACCTGATTCGGGTTGTATCAACACTGGTGCTTCAGTTAATAACTTTTCAATTCTTCGAAACTCTGTTGACATTCTTCCGTCCATTCAAATTTAACATCCTTTCGAAGTAGTCTAGTCATAGGAGCAGCAATTATAGAAAATCCATTTATGAACCGCCGATAATACCCAGCTAGCCCCAAGAAAGTTCTAACTTCAGTTACGTTTTTCAGTGGTTTCGAATCAACAATGGCTGAAATTTTAGTAGGATCAACCTGTATACCATCACCTGAAACAATATGACCCAAAAATCCAACTTCCCGGAGCCAAAATTCACTTTTACTAAACTTAGCATACAACTGCTTATCTCTCAAAGTTTGCAAAACTATCTTCAAATGCTCAGCATGCTCTGTCTCATCTTTTGAATAAATTAAAATATCATCTATAAACACCACAACATATCTGTCCAAGTATGGCCGAAATATGCGATTCATTAAATCCATAAACACAACAGGAGCATTTGTCAACCCGAATGGCATAACTAAAAATTCATAATGACTGTACCTTGTTCTAAAAGCAGTTTTAGGCACATCTGACTCTTTTACTCGCAGCTGATAATACCCAGATCTCAAGTCAATCTTTGAAAACCATGTCGCTCCTTTTAGCTGATCAAACAAATCATCAATTCTCGGCAACGGATACTTGTTTTTGATTGTCACCTTGTTTAACTGCCGATAATCAACACATAATCTCATAGAACCATCCTTCTTTTTCACAAATAACACGGGAGCACCCCAAGGTGAAATACTCGGTCTCACAAAGCCTTTATCAGTCAACTCTTGCAACTGCAACTTTAATTCTTTCAACTCTGTTGGTGCCATTCTATATGGAGCAATTGAGATCGGAGCTGTTCCCGGTATTAAATCAATACCAAATTCTACTTCCCTGACTGGAGGCAAACCCGGTAATTCTTCTGGAAATACGTCCGCAAATTCACACACAACCGGCACTGATTCAACTTTCTTTTCAACTTCTTTTGTATTAATTACATACGCCAAATAAGCTTCATAACCCTTTCTCAAATATCTCTGAGCCGACATCGAAGAAATCATACTAGATAATGCCTCTGATTTGTCTGGCTCAACCCGCAGAATTTCACCACTTTCACACTTTAATTCTATAACCTTTTCTTTGAAATTTATTATAGCATCATGCAATGTCAACCAATCCATACCCAAAATAACATCAAATTCATCAAACGGCAACAACATCAAGTCGGCCGGAAAGTAATGACCCCGAATCATTAAAGAGCATTTCTTGCTTACTTTATCAACTATCACACATTTGCCTAACGGGTTCGACACTCTAATCATAAATTCTGTGTTCTCAACAGGTATATTCATACTAGACACCAGTTTAATGCATACGTATGAATAAGTAGAACCAGGATCAATCAAAGCAATAACATTAATATCATAAAGAGAAAATGTGCCGGTAATCACATCGGGTGAGGAAGCATCTTCACGCGCTTTAATAGCATAAGTTCTAGCCGGAGCTCTTCCTTCAGATCTAACTACTGCATCTCTGGCTACATTCTTACTGCTTGTTTCACTTCCAGCTTTTCTCGGATACCTTCCCCTCTAGTTTGCACCACTAGCTTTTACACTCTGAAATTTTTCTTTCTCAGCTCTCTCTGGGCAGTCTCTAATAAAATGATCCAGAGAACCACATCGAAAACATTCATTTTCTCTGCACGGACCAAAATGATTTCTACCACACCGCTGGCACTCGGGTTTAACAAATCTCGAGTTCCCTACACTGGCTACAGAAGTATTCTGAGATTTAGGACCCACATTCTGCTTCTTAAAATTCCATATGATTGCCCAGCTGAAACTTGGGAACGAGGATTCATATTTCTTGACTTTCCGGGTTGCTGTGAAGGTGCCTTACTCATTGGCCTTTTCTTCCAATTTCGTGTCTCAGCCTCTGCCTTCCTCTTCTCTTTAAGTAGTTCTTCAACCTTACAAGCTCGATCAACTAGGACTACCATTTCTTTCAGTTCAAGGATCCCGACAAATACTTTAATGTCTTCGTTGAGCCCGTCTTCAAATCGTCGGCACATCTTGGCTTCTGTAGGAACATATTCCCTGGCATACTTACTCAATCGAACAAACTCTCTTTCTTATTCTGAGACTGTCATATTACCTTGCTTCAGCTCAAGAAACTCTTTACATTTCTGATCAATAAATCTTTCACTAATATATTTCTTCCGAAACTCTTCTTGAAAGAATTCCCAGGTTACCCTCTCTTTCGGTACCACCGAAATCAAAGTCTTCCACCAATTATAGGCTGAATCTCTCAACAAAGATGTAGCACATTTCAAACATTCTTCAGGTGTACAAGATAATTCATCAAATACCCGGATAGAATTTTCAAGCCAGAACTCTGCTTTCTCTGCATCATCATCAATATTTGCTCTAAATTCTTCAGCCCCTTGTTTACGAATTCTATCAACGGGGGTTCTGTAAAATTTTATCATATCCACTCCTTGAGGCATTGGAGGCATAGGTTGAGGAATTGGGGGAGGTGGGGGAGGTCGTACATTTGGGTTCGTACGAACAAACTCAGTGTACCATGCACTCATCATTTGGAGAAAGGCTTCCCGATCCTTTTCTCCTCCTCCCTAACCAACAGTAGGAGGTGGGTTTTCAGTCGGTGCTACCCTTTCAGCCGGAGCTAGCGCATTACTCTCTACTTTATCTGCCACAACTGGATCGGGATCCATTTACTATATAAAAATCATTGAAAAAGGTCAGAAGTCGTCACACTATCACAATTCATACATATGGCATGTATAGCAAAATCCTTACATACAACATGTAGTCTGAGAACTGACTAAACCTGCTCTGATACCACTAAATGTAACGCCCCCACACCCGAGACCATCACCGGAGTCGAGCTTGAGGGGTTACCGAACATAATTTATCAATTTAAGAACTTCAAATAATTTGTTTCTACATTCACAGCTTTCTAGCTACTCGCGTCACAGTTACAAGAAAAATCATATCTCGAGTTATGAAACTCGAAATCAAGATCTCTAAATTTTCCCTAAATCTAGACTCATATATATATTTACTAATTTTTTTCTAGAATTTTTTATTGGGCCAATTAGTACAGTTTATTAATTAAAGTATCCCCCATTTCAGGGTTCGACTACTCTGACCTCTGTGTATTACGAATCAGATATATCTATATAAAAAATTTCAATGACTATGAGGTTTGTTTCTATTAAAACTATACTCAATAATGAATCTGTACATATAAATAAAAACTTCTAATTATTTTAGTAAAATTTATTATGAATTTTTAAAGTCAGAATAGGGGATCCAGAAATCACCCTGGCCCTGTTTCGTAAAAGTTTAAATATCTCATAAAATATAATTTATATTCTTGTTTTGTTCAATCCATATGAAAATAGACTCATTAAGATTCAATTTCATAACCTACTAATCATTTAGTTCTATTTATACTATTTTTAGTGATTTTTCAAATTCATGTCATTGCTGCAACAATATTCTGTTTTAAGGCAAGTTTCATCTTTCCATGAATTTTTATGAACTAGATAACCTGTTAAACTTCCATGATATCAAACATGATCTAAATTAGCCATCACCATGACTTATCAATATCAAACATTTTCTCAACCAAACATGGCCATATCATAAAATTATTTACACAAAATAGGTATATTGCTATACATGCCATACTTAAGTAGTTGTACAAGCCATTTACCAAGATAAAAGTCCTTTGGATAGTGTGATCGAACTTTCGACCTGTCCCGATTCCTGAGCCGGCTTGTTCAAAACTATAGTGAATGAAAAGGAAGGAGTAAGCATAAATGCTTAGTAAGTTCATATGTAAATAATAAGCAACATAACAATACAAATATACCAAACAACTTTAGCATGGTACCACCAAAACATATATCACATCTTTAAACATCATTCATCATCTTACCACCTTATCGTTGTTGTATCTATTTTCAACCCGAGGGTTAAGAACATACCTGTCCAAAGTGTCCATTTCACAACACTTACCCAAAACGTCACTTATATCTTAAGTGCTCTTCCATTAAACTAGAAATTTCACCCGTTGAACACATCGGAATATAACTCGGATACATGGATAATTTGCACATAAGTGCCACATATGTAATCAAGAAATCATGTAACCCGCCCCTAAGTGAACTCGGACTCAACTCAATGAGATCGGGCATTCACATCCATAAATGAATTTGGACTCAACTCAACGAGTTCGGATCCCTAGTTACATCTCACGAACCCAGATTCAACTCAACGAGTTCGGACATTTGTATCCATAAGTGAACTCGGACTCAACTCAACGAGTTCGAATGCTCAACCATCCTAGTGACATGTCACCTGTATCCTAATCTATTCCTAAGGTTCAAACGGGCTATTTCCCTCGATCTCACATTTGCCGTCTTCCATGGAATATCGGAACCGATACTCGGTAGCAATTCATATTTATCAACTAGTAAACATAATTTGCATATTACTCAACATTAACCACAAAGCATAATATTTCACGATTAAAAATCAGCATATCATATAAATTAACATTAATAACTTAAAAATAACATTTATGCTACATTATTTACACATGTACTTACCTTGGTACCAAAATATAAAGATTTTGCAATTTAGTCCACAATCTTTTCTTTTCCTCGATCACGACTTGAATCTCGTTTTTCTTGATCTATAATACCAAATTAATCTTATTTAATACATACATTTATCAAAACAGCATTTAATATGAACTTTAAAAAATTACACTTTTGCCCCTAAACTTTTGCATAATTACACTTTTGCCCCTAGGCTCGGGAATTAAACTTTATTCCTTATTCTTATGTTTTATAACATGCTGATCACCTTTCCCTTCTATGGAAACATCAAATTCTCTAACATATACTTGTGACTATTAGGTATTTTTGCCGATTAAGCCCTTTTACTTGTTTTCACTAAAAACCGAGTAGCACAAGTTGTCTAACATAATTTACAACCCCATATTCTATCATAAAACATCAAAATACACAAATTTCACCTATGGGTATTTTTCCAAATATAAACCCTAGGTTGAATTATTGCTAGCATAAGCTTAATCGAGCTTCCGGGATTCCAAAAACGTAAAGAACATTAAAAACGGGGCTTGGAATCACTTACTATGGAGCTTGGAAGCTTGAAACAAACCCTAGCTATGGAGAACCCTTGAAATTTTGGCCTAATGAAGAAGATGGACAAAAATTGGCTTTTAATTTTGTTTTTAATTCATTTTAATAACTAAATGACCAAAATACCCTTACTACTAAACTTTCCAAAATTCCTTCCATGTCCTAATTTTTTCCATAAACTTAAATTTGGTCAAATTGCTATTTAAGACCTCCTCATTAATATTCCAAAACAATTTCATACTAAAAACTTCTAGAATGCAAGTTTTGCAACTTATTCGATTTAGTGCCTACTTTCAATTTAAGCACCTTAGGCATAGAATTTCATCACGAAATTTTCACACAATCATGAAATCATATCATAAACATCAAAATCATTGTAAAATAATTATTTCTATCTCGGATTTGTGGTCACAAAACCACTATTCTGATTAAGCCCTAATTCAGGATATTACACTTACTATGCATGCAAATGCTTATCCCCTCTCTTTTCCCTTGTCTTACAGAGCTCGTGGACTCGTGAAGATTGGAAGACGGTTGGAGTACTGTGAACACTATCGACCTGTTTTGCTTTGATATATAGAAACTTTTATTTTGTTATAATGGCATGTATAGGATTCTTGGTTGTTTTGTTATATGTGTCATTTACCTAGCTAATGTAAGGACTTGAATGATATACCTATTTATTTTGTATATGTCCATAGGCTATGGTTCATTTCGATGAAGGTTGTAAACCTACTAATTTTACATGTCATACTTGAATGTTTCATGAGATGGTTAATGTGATATACTGTAACACCCTGAGTTTGGGCCTAGAAGTTTTGGGCCTTGAGCATGGGAGCGGTGGAAGGCAGCTTATAATATTTTGTTGTGCATGTAAATTTCATTAATGAAGGCTTGTTTTAGTGGTTAAGTGTGCTGAGAAGTGTTGGAGAAGTCTTGGGTTCAAATCTGGACTCTAGCAAAAATTTTGGTGTAAGGTGAATCAAACCCTGGGTGTAGTAGGTAGGCCTTAAGAATATTGTTGGGGAAATTGTGCCACAAAAAGCCTTGTGGTCTAGTGGCAAAGTAGCGCCACATAAGAGGCAGGAAGGTGGCGTCATAGAGTTGGCAAGGAGGTCCAGGGTTCAAAACTCATGGCAATCAAAGAGCATTTATTTTGCTATGTTGGGATAGCAAGAGTTGGTGTTGGTTTTAAAATCTGGTGATGGAGGGATCCCACATCGGGAAGCTAACATAATAGTGGATGAGAAGCTGGCTTTAAATAAAGAGAACCATGAGGAGAGTAAAGGTACCTTTCTTGGCTGATCCCTTTCGCTTCATGGCGTGCTCGTTTGGGTTGGGCGTCGGCTAAGAGTGCTCGGAGCGCGAATTAACTCCAGTCTCCTATCAGGTGTGTATTTCTCACTACTCTAGCTGTAGGATGGCTACTTCGGGCCATGATGGGCCGAAAGGGGCCATGTGGGCCTAATGGGCCTACGGGCCCAATTGGATAAGTTGTTTGATTGTGTAGTAAATATTGGGTTGGACTATGTGAATCTCATATCTGTAGGCTAGCATTACTGAAATACCCTTGTAGGGTAGAATTACTGAAATGCCCCTGTAGGGTAGAATTACCAAAATACCCTTGGTTTATAAAATTACCAAAATACCCCTGGTTTGTAAAATTACCAAAATACCCCTAGTTTGTAAAATTACCAAAATACCTCTGATTTGTGAAATTACTGAAATACCCTCGACTTGTAAAATTACTGAAATACCCTCGACTTGTAAAATTACCAAAGTACCCTCGATTTACAGAATTACCATTTTACCCTTGATTTATAGAATTATTATTTTACCCTCGATTTACAAAATTACTATTTTACCCTCGATTTACAGAATTACTGTTTTACCCTAGATTTACAAAATTATCATTTTACCCTTGATTTATAGAATTACCGTTTTACCTTCGATTTACAGAATTACTGTTTACCCTCGATTTACAAAATTACCATTTTACCCTTGATTTACAGAATTACTGTTTTACCCTCAATTTACAGAATTACCGTTTTACCCTCGATTTATAAAATTACTATTTTATCCTCGATTTATAGAATTACCATTTTACCCTCGATTTATAAAATTACTGTTTTACCCTCGATTTACAGAATTATTGTTTTACCCTCGATTTATAAAATTACCATTTTACCCCTAGGGTGTTAAATGATTGTTTTGCCCTTGTCGGCAAGTGACTGACTTGGTCTGTGTGGTTGACGGATTTGATTGTGAATATATGTTGGTGATATGAATGACTTGATTGTGACTGTTTGATTCAAATATGGGCATGATATTCTGATTCTGTATGTTGTATGCCATGACATGTATATCTGTTGTATGGGATACGGGTTATATTGATGGAGGAAGCATTTTGGCAGCCTCGCTGCAATCTGGTGGCCTCGCCACATATATCTGTCCTGGAGACTTCGTCATAATATCTGGCAGCCTCGCTACAAGCTGGTGGCTTTGCCACATATATATATCTGTTCTGGTGGCCCAGCCACAATATCTGTATCTGGTGACATCGTCACAATATATGGCAGCCACGCTGCAATTTCTATGGTGTGTAGCGGTTGGGTGGGTCGAGCAGTCTCCCCACATGGTGTAAGGTTGGTACGGAGGTGTATACGACTGGATTGGGTTGGGATTGCATTCGCATTCTGATTTTGATTCTGTTACCTGATACTGATTCTGATTCTAATTCTGTCACCTAATTCTAATTCTGTCACCTAATTCTGATTCTGATTCTGTCACCTGATCCTGATCCTGATTCTGATTCTCATTTTGATTCTAGTTCTGATAATGTTTCTTATTCTGTAATGGGCTAAGGCCCATCTGGTACTGTCTATTATAGTGGGCTAAGGCCCAATTGACACTGAAACTGTAAGTAAGGCTGGGGCCAGACTTTTAATTCTTTTATATGACTGACTGTTCCTTTTTATAGTAGGGGATTTCACACTGAGTTTTCGTAAACTCACCCCATTTATTAACCTTTCAGGTAATTTCCAGCCTTAAATGGATCGGAGCTGCGAGGGGCTCGAAGGAAGCCACACACACTGTTTATTTTATAGTTTTGATTATTACTTTTAAATGTTTTATGTAGGTTGTAGTAAAGTTGTTGTAATTTTATGGATTTCAAATTTGAAATTTTACTTATTGTTCTTATAATTGCTAGTATTAGAACACGGTTTTCCAAAGCAACTACTATTGTTCAAAACACACGTATCCGAATTATTTTTAAATTAAGCTTTTGCAACTGCCAAGATTTTTACAAATTTGTTAAGAATGTTATTTAGCTGAGGTTTTCTAACAAGGTTTAAAAAGGGTATAAGTTTTTAATTATTAAGAAGGGTTTTTAATGGAAACATGGTTTTCGAAAAACAATTCAATGTGACACGCGAGATTTGAGCCAAACTTCCAGGCCGGGTTTGGGGTGTTACATTTAGTGGTAACAGAGCCAAGTTACAACAACTCGGTTGTGGATTTGGTTTTCAAAGGTTGAATTTCAGAAAATTACTTCGATCATTCAATTTCTCAAGAGGCCATTTTCTAGGCATATTGCCATTTGGCCTAATATACATAAGCACATAATGCACATTTAGCATTCATATTTAACTTAATCTAAATTCATATAACATAAATAAATCAAATACTTTCACATACTTTCACTATAACACCACAAACCCAGCCTAGACGTTACGGTCGAATCCGGTGTGTCACATTACCTTACCACTAACCAAGTTACCTAGTTTACTAAAGTTTGGGTGAGCTTTGCAAAAACCATTAATGAAGTTTTAAGAGAAATTCCGATTCACTAGTGTGAGTCCTATCCATTATCGATTGTTAAGGGTTTAGAAAACTGTGACTTTTGTTGCACCTTGAAAAGTTTCGTTTTGAAGACGTTTGATTGTCGTGTCGGTTTGAAACAACTAATTTTTGATAAACCCAGAGTTAACCAATTTCAAGGAATCAATTTAAGTGATGTGAATCTCAAGTTGAAAATGATTTAAGTAATTTAAAAACCCAAAATAAAAATAATAGAGCGGCCTTATTAAAACTTTAACCAAAATAGAAATAATCAAAAATAAATGCGAAATTTAAAAGGAAGCTACTTGAAACTTATTTAAAACCAGAAATTTAATCTTCGTGGCCACTCTGAATCCCACCCAGCTCCAAGTCAACCAACTAGGGCTCACCTGCAAGGATGGAAGAGAAAGGGGGTAAGTTTGGAAAACTCAATGTATATGGAAATCCCATCCAAAGCCCAAGTCAGCTCAAGCCCATCGGGCCTAAGCCCTATTTAGAAAATTGTGGGTACTGGGCCGAAGCCCTTTTCAGAATACGATAAACTGGGCCTTAGCCCCTTTTCAGATAACAGTATGGCCCATAGGCCCATTCCAAAACAGAACAAACATATTCGTGTATGCAAGCCCAACCCATCCTATAACCAACCACTACACTCCACCCGTAGGAGCCCTCCACTCCATGTGGGGAATAGCTCAACCCACCCAGCCCTACACTCCACAAGCAGCATAGCTGCTTAGATATCAGTAAGTTGAGGCAAAGCCTCTAGTACGTGGTCAAGCCACTTTCAGTACTTCTTCCATCAATAACCCAGTCCCATGCATCAGATAATAATAACATGGCATGCAGTAAATAGTAACAGTCAAACATGCATTCAGGTCAACCTTAACCCTAGGGGTATATTAGTAATTTTGCTCCTAAGGGTAAAACTGTAAACTTTCCACCTATAAAGGTATTTCAGTACTTTTATCAGTTTTAAAGGTTCTCATAAATGTTGCGGTTCTTACTAGGCCATTTGTCATTGCAATAATTTATTTATCTCAATTTCCCAATTTTAGCCATTGGGCCCTAAAACCCCTAATGGGCCCTACAATGTCCATTAGCAATTTATGCCCATTTAATTCAAGTTTTATGACTAGTTTACCGGTTTAAGCAGTTTTGATTCTACAGTCTAACAGAACATACTTATTGCCTATTTTTTATATTATATATTTTTATTATTATTTTATTTATTAATTGGGACCAGTTTTAGCCTATCGAGGCCCAATTACCGAAGTGCACGAAATTTCACACACGACTAACATACCACTTTCTGATTTCAGATCTAATGATTTCTAAATGTCTTGTGAGCACTCGCACACTCATAAGCCCACGAAATGCCGAAATTTCAGCATTTTGGCTTTCGCCGAATTGAACTATGAGAGGGTGTTCGATACACACCTGTTTCGCGACGACTGCTACTGAGATCCCTTACGATGTCCTACAATTAATTACCACAATTCTTAGATTGCAACCCACAACAATCAATCCCAATATTCAGCAACCCATATTCGAACCATGCCCCTAAAGCCTTTAGAATCTTACCTTTTTGCCGATAACCGATGACTAGATCTAAGTCTAGTTGTTCCAAAGATCCAAGCCTCCGATCAAACCTCTAGAAGACACACTTATTCCTCTTTTATTTCTACGCAGATCTGATGCAGATCTATCCTCTAAACGATAGTAGAACTCGAATCCACGAGATCTAAAGTTTCGGCTATAAGTCCCTAAATCTATGGTATTTTGGCTTTTAAGTGATGAAGAATATGACGATTTGAGGCTATAACTTTGAAGTAATGTTGCCGACAAATACTAAGGGTTTAGAGAAGATGAAAGTTGATTAAAACTGTAAACTTTGAAGAATATGACGATTTGAGGCTATAATTTTGCTCCTAAGGGTAAAACTGTAAACTTTCCACCTATAAAGGTATTTCAGTACTTTTATCAGTTTTAAAGGTTCTCATAAATGTTGCGGTTCTTACTAGCCCATTTGTCATTGCAATAATTTATTTATCTCAATTTCCCAATTTTAGCCATTGGGCCCTAAAACCCCTAATGGGCCCTACAATGTCCATTAGCAATTTATGTCCATTGTAATCCAAGTGCACTACATCATATGAGCATTAAACAAGTATCGATATTTATCACAATATGAACTTTCATCTCACGTGTTATCACACATATATATCATAAAATTTTATTCATACTTTTCTGAATCGAGACTCATCATAATCGTAATTTTAATCAAACACCTTCGCATCACATTGAACATGATCAGTGCAGCTCGGTTGGAGAGTACCTCTGTTTAAACAAGACGGTGCTCATACGCATCGGGAGGCATCACACTATCACGGATCCGTGGCATGTATAGCTAGACTCTTACACATGCTAGGTTAGTCCGAGAACCGACTAAACCATAGCTCTGATACCACCAAATGTAACACCTCTAACCGTGTCTAACGCTGGGACCGGATACGAGGCATTACCGGACTTAAACATGCACACAAACGAAAACCGGCCCTAAAATTTCATTTAATTCAAAACTATTCAGACACATGCATAACGTCCCTTATTTGGGTCTACAAAGCCCAAAACATACTTTGGAACGGTTTCAGGACTAAACCGAGAACTTACGAAAACCTGGAAAGTTTCACGCAACAACAAGTCTTCCATTTTAAACATATTTCACTTTAACCAACAACCATGACTATCAACCTCAACACAAGATATTAGCACATACATGAGTTCAATAACATTCAATATCATCTACTTTAATACCAACGTATCATTTGCCTACCATCATGTATGTAATTTACATTCTTACATTAACTAGAACTAGAACTAGATATGCCAAATCTTATTCTCGTTTAATACCATCTTACTGTGGTTACCAATTTGTCCATTAAACATTCATGTTCAAGGCATTATTACTTATTTACATTTAATTCATGATCCATAGGTATGCATTCAACTTACCTAATGTATCACCAATCATGCACAACAAATAAAGCTAACTACCTCATCACACCAGAAACATAGAACATGACATGATTAATTAAGCTTACAAACCATAGTGAATATGGGCCACATCCCATGTCCATATACGATAACTCAACGTAGATCATTAGGTTAGGCCAAATCATAATAATAATACATGTCATAAAACTAGCTTTCTATACATGCCACTCACTTGATATTTCTAATATTTGAATTAATTCTCCCAAAAGTGATAGCTTGATAGTGTGATTCTTCCTTCGACGATCTCCAACCTCGAGCCGACCTGCCAATACTAAAGAAATTGAGAGGAGGGGTAAGCTTTACGCTTAGTAAGTCCATATGAAATTAATAAGTAATTACTAACATGCTTTTCAAGATAAAACACTATAATTGTATAATTCCACATGTTCAGGTTAAGCTAGTTTATCAAGTTACAGTTACTAAAGCATTTATATCTGAATCTATGAAACTCCAAATTAAGTTACGTTAACTTTCCTTGAAACTAGACTCATATACCTTTCTCCCATAAAATTTTCATAATTTTTTACTTAGCCAATTAGTACAGTTTATTCATTAAAGTTTCCCCTGTTTCAGTGTTCGACTACTCTGACCTCTGTTCACTACGAATCAATTTTCTCTCTGTACAGAATTCAAAGCTATGTTAGTTATCTTAAAAATAGACTCAATAAGGAATCTATACATATAAATTATAAATCATAATTATTTTTGCACAATTTTTAGTGAATTTCTCAAATAGGGATAGGGGATCTCGAAGTCATTCAGACTCTGTCTCACAACAATTTAAATATTTCATAACATAAAATTCAATTTCATGTCCTCTATGTGAAACTAGACTCATTGAGATTTAATCTCTTATTTTATTCAGCCCCTAACTCAGTTTCCACAATTTATGGTGAATTTTCAAAGTCGCATCATTGCAGTAACCTAAAACTGCCAAGGCTAAATTTGCTCAATCACAACTATTATTCACTAAATCCATACAATATCATTTCATCCATCATGGAAAGAACACATAATTATGCTTCATAGGCATAGATCCATAATCTTAATGTCATCAAGTATCAAGACTTATACCTCATCATGTCATTTTCATAGTATTCACCAATACTATATACATCATATATCAAGGCATCATACATAAGTTTAGTGTACATACCTGTACAACTTGTAATTTAACTTAAGAACATACTCACCAATGGCTTGTCTCATTGGGACCATTATCGAATACTCTGTCAAATTAATAGTTGAAAACTCGAAATATAATCGGATACACAGAAGCCCGCAGCTAGACAAACTCAATAGCCTACTGTTTATGTAGCAAAGTTACCATAATCTCACCCATAATGAACTCGAAACGCAACTCAACGAGCTCAGGTGTTCGCATCCATAATGAACTCAGAACACAACTCAACGAGTTCGGATGCTTGCATCCATAGGTGAACTCAAAACGCAACTCAACGAGTTTAGATGCCCCATAATTCTCACGAACTTAGACCACAACTCAATGAGTTCGGATCTCAATTTCCTAGTGACATGTCACTTGTATCCTAACCTATTCCTAAGGTTCAAACGAGCTCTTTCCTGGATCATACACCTTTCCATCTTTCTCGTGATATCAATATTGATACTCCGGTGGCAACTCATATTTTCAAGTATTCCACATAATTTGTATAATAATTCAACAATAAGCATAGCATGTAACAATTCGTAAACAATAATCATCATACCATTATCAAGACATCAACAACATATGATAATGTTGCATCATTTACATAATATCAAATTATTCACATATATGTATATTTACAATTCATGTAATATCATAACATTAACATTAAAATACACATTGCATTATTAAAATCATATGAATTTACCTCGTATGCAAAAATGGTCAGTTTTACCATTTTGTCCACAACTTGGTATTTTGCCGATTTTAGCCCGAATTTCGATTTTCGTTGCGAATCAAGCTTGGAAGTTTTAAAAACCCTAGGCATGTCTTACATCTCCATATACAGTTATGGCATGAGAAAAATGAAGAAGATGACATCTTTTTCTTAATTATTTTATCTTTATTTACCAATTTACTAAAATACCCTTAATGAAAAATAAATAAAAATATACCATGCCATGTCCATCTTTTTCCACTAATTACAAAATGGGCTATTTACCATTTAAGGACCCCCAATTTAAAAACCCATTACTCACAAGTACTTAGTACATTTGTAAACTAGAATACACGTTTTGAAACTTTTACAATTTAGTCCTTTTGACTAAATTGAGTGCCCGAACGTCAAAATTTTCGAACGAGGTTTTCACGAAATTATTCCGTAAAATCGTAGACCATAAAAATATAATAAAAATAAAAATAAAAATTTTTTCATCAGACTTGTGGCCCCAAAACCACTGTTCCGACTAGGCCCAAAATCGAGATATTACACATGTCCCTACTCGTGTGGGCAAAAATAGGCCATTTACAAGGTCAATATGCCACCCATTTGGGTCCTCCCTACAATTCCAAAATCAAGCATCATATAAGCAACATTTTCAGCCAAATTCTACTCCAAACATGTATCAATCAATCCATAATATCATCAAACAATTTCATGCTCATTCTCTATATCAAAGCATATTAAAATCACATGCTAAGCATTACCAAATTCGCAACCATGAACATACCAAAATGACCATTTCACTTGGTCATATACATAAATATATATCTCTAAACATATCACGTTATTTTCCTTTACAAACCATATTCAAATAACTAATGCATCATCAATGTTATACTCATCATTTTACCTATAGGAATACGAACCATAAGGCAAAATACATCCAATATTTCACCTCAATGCTCAACCTAAATCATATAACCAATTACACAATACATATGACCTATGAATCATACTTTATAAAATGAGCTCAATACATAACTAAATATACACAATATTAGCATCATGATTAAGCCATTTTTTGCATGGCTATATAAATACCCAAATCAAAATGAATCATCTCAAAACTAGCCTATACATGTCACTACCAAAACTCAAAGCTTTTATTTATCAAAGTGATAACCGGATAGTGTGATGACGTCTCCTCCGATTTCCAACTCGAGCAAGTCTCTGAAACTTTATAGACATAGAAAAAACACATAGAGTAAGCTTTGAAAGCTTAGTAAGCCATAAACAAATAAATCATTTCAATGATATTTATAAACCAATATAATTAATCCGAATTTAACAAATCTCAATCATATAAATCAAGCTTCCACATATTCATTAATCGCCAACCAAATCATAGTCATTTATTATAAATCATACATAAAATTATGTCAACTTCTTTATAAACACTTCCAAACTTGAAAATCCATAATTCCCTCATTCACATAAACCAAATTTGCATATATGAACCATATAGCCAACTCAACCATTTTAATTTCATTATCTATTCAGGTTTTCGAACCAAAAAATCATACATCAAAGCCATGTTTCATATTTCATAAATCTCATGTTCGAAACATAAAACCACAATTTATATACATTCATTTATATACATTCATATCATTCGTTGTCATATATTTCACATATGGTCATATGATACTCACCTTTCGTTTTTGAATTTCATAACAAATCAGACGTACTTGAATTGGATACAATTTCACATGGTTATTCATTTCTCGGAATGGCCATTGAACTGTTCGGAATCAATAAGGATACTTAGATAACACATAAGCTCGTACAATGCCAACATCCCAGATGTGGTCTTACATGTAATCAAATATCGATGCCACTGTCCTAGACAGGGTCTTACATGAAATCATATACGATGACAATTTCCTAAACATGGTCTTACACGTAAATCACAAATCGATGCCAACGTCCCAGACGTAGTCTTACATGATAACATATACCGGAATCCTATGTCATGACATATGTATCCTAACTATTCCTATGGTTCGTACGGGGCTTTTCAGACGTTGTCACATTATACGAACTTTCTCAATTTCACCTATTCGTATAATCTATGATCGGAACAGATTCTCCAAAGCTCAATTCAATTCGGCATAACATATATATATATTTCTTTACAACTCAATTCAACACATATAATGCACATACATTTCAATTTAACAACATTTATTTACTTATGAACTTACCTCATACTAACTCGAGCGAACCGGAACGATTATTCGATAATTATCAATTTTCCCCGATCCAAATCCTATTTCCTCATTTCTTGATCTAATTCAATACAAATTCAACTTATTTAATCATATATTCAATCAAATTCATCTAAAAACACATAAATGGGCTAATTACACTTTTGCCCCTAACATTTCACATTTTTTGCAATTTAGTCCCTATTTCACAAAACACAAAAATATTCAAAATTTGACCACACCCATGCTTATCCGAATTTCACTAAGGTCCCTAGCAGCCCATTTCTTTCATTTATTTCACATTTTGACCCTTCAATTAACAAAATTCACAATTTAGCCCAAATTACTCAAATTTATCAAAAATTCAAATACAAAACATATTTATCTATCATCAAGCTTCCATATTTCATTAATTAGCAATTCAAAACTCACAAAATCAATAATGGCATAACTCAAAGTCATCATCAAATTCTTAAATTGAGGCATGGGCTTGGTAAAACACGAAGCAATGATCTCAAAAACGTAAAAATTATCAAAAACTGATCAACTAACATACCTTAATCAAAGATAGCAATGGTTGAACCTAGCTTGCTTATTTTCTTTCTTATTCTTTGCTAATTTTGGTAAAAATAATGAACAAATGCATGGCCACTTTAATTTAAGTTTTATTATAAACATATTATTCGTAATTTACCTTTTTAACCTTTATAAATTAATATGAAAAATTTATAATCAATGTCTATAATCGTCCATGCTTATGTTCAATAGCTAAATTACAACATAAGGCCCTACATAATAAAATCCATAGCAGTATAGCATTTTAACAATTACCATGTCACTTTTGCATTTGACGCGATTAAGTCATTTTTCACAAATCGGCACTCAAATGATAAATTTTCATATGAAAATTTCACACATATCAATTCACATAATTTAAGCATGGAATATAATATTAAAATATTTTTTGACTTGGATTCGTGGTCCCAAAACCACTGTTCTGACTAGGGTCTAAACTAGGCTGTTACAACTTTCCCCCTTAGGGATTTTCGTCCCCGAAAATCTTACCAAAATGTAGATTAAGAATTAGTTTCCGCATAGTACATTTCAAATTCACACATGGCTTTAAATTTTCATATCTATTTAATCTCACAACTAAGATTCTGATATGTCTTCCGATATACATCATATCAAGCTGAAACTATTTATAACTATACTGATTTACGTTCATCTTCTACTCAATTTTCGTTGATGAATTAAAACCCGTGAATCCTTTTTCTCACAAAGCTCTATCCTGAAACAACGGGGTTCAGTAATTGCAACCATATGATACCTCATACAACGTCATTTTTATAATCACATGATAGCTTATCAAACAAAAATAGTCTTTCTTAGTTGCTTTCAAACTCTAAAACACAATGACAAATAAATATTTCGAGAATTTTCGAAACAACCTCGTACTCACAGCTTACTGTAGTTTCTCCTAGAATTACTAGATAAAATTTTGATTTTAATCTGAAACAATGATGACTGGCACCATGTACAAACTAGAAGTCTCTAAAATGAATAACTCAGCTGATTTATCAAAAGAGAAATCTATGCATACAGAAAGACTTATTCAAATAGTTAACAATAATTCAAATAACATCTATATTTTCCAATGATAAGAGATAATCCTGATACCAAAGTTATCAAAATTCTATTTCAACATTATTTAGATATCAAAACATGCTAAAATAGTCCTGAAGACGCTTAATAATTAACTTTAACTTGTTGATAGCTCAGACATTTAAAGCGAGGTCAGAAATATTATGTTTTATACTCATTTATCAATACCACTTTCTCAGATTATCATGGATCTTGTTACTCCTGTATGAACAGTCTAACTGACACTGTGAGCCTCTTACGACAAAGGTTATACAATCTCAGAGCTTCTTGGTATACACACTCTATTTCAAAGCAACAAGCAATCATCAATTCCACATCTGAAGTTTTGAATTAGAAATCAATTTATGTTGAACCCCTTTTTAACTTATATTTTGATAATAAATTTCTAAGTTTCACGAATTCACTTAGTAAGCATCAATTTAACTTCTAATCCAGCTAACATATAATCATCTTCTCATAAGATCAATCACGTATTAATTGCTCGTAAAGTACACAAAAGTTTCTTATTCAGATAATTTGAAACTATAATAATTTCTCACAGATAATAATATTTACTTACAGAATCAAAAGTTGTTCGACAATTCGAGTTAGCTTTGCAGTGCCAAGTTCGGATCTCACTTTGTAACATCAAACATTTTAAACTCTTGCAATCATCAAATATGTCACATAACTCTTTTCATGCAGCTTTAACCATATGGAATCACATGATATCTCTGCACACTCTATTTTCAAACCATTCATTGGTGCATGACTGAAGATCATAAACTTTTTCTTCAAATTAGAATGAACCAGTACTGATGTTTTGGTTGACAATATCTCCGTGCAAAAAGGAAAACTTCAACAATTGAACTAACTTTAATTTACCATAACATTTCTCAAATAGAATTGTTCCTATAAATATAATTCTGTATCAAGTCTTCAAGAATACGAATTCTTCCTCCAGACTATCCTTCAATTTACACATGTTCGTTCAAAGTTATTTCCAATCCGATGGATAGATTCAAACACATATAACCCAATTAACTTTTCAGTTAAATAATTTCAAATCAGATTAAACTACTGAACCAGTCTTTTTGAAGAAATCTTTTCCTCTCGTTAAAAAGGATAACCCAGACATATCATTATACAGATGCCACAATCATCAAATAGAAATCATAATGTCATAATAAGACTGACGTCTTATGTAACAGCTCAATTTAGACCCTAGTTAGAACGGTGGTTTTGGGACCATGAATTTGAGTCAGTAAAATATTTAAAAATTATTTTCTGTGTTTATTGTGTGTAAATTTATGTGTGTGAAATTTTCGTAATTTAATTTTGTCGTTTGGGTGCCCGATTAAATAAAAGGACTTAATCGCGTAAAATGAAAATTTGGTGGTTAATTATAAAAGGGCCAAAATGAATGCGTCTTTATAAAAGGAAGTGTTTCTAATGCAATTGTGCCATTGGTTTTATATTTGGACGGCAATGGACATAATATAAGTTATAATATAATGTTTTAATTAAGGTTATATATGTAAATTAAATAGTATGTTATTATATATTATATGATAACATAACTTAAAAGCCATGTTTATTATTGTTTCTTATGAGCGAATATGAAAACATAAAGAAAAGAAAAACAAGTTTAGGTTGTGGCCATGGTTGATCTTGATTAAGGTATGTAACTAGCTTGATTTTTCATAATTTTTACATTTTTGAGATCGTTGTTGAGTTATCTACAAGACCCATGCTTGAATTTCTGATTTTGGTGAATATTTTGAGTTATGCCATTATCGAAAGCTTGCAATTTTTGTTGTTTGATGATGAAATATGAAAGATATGTTTTAGATTAATATGTTTTGTATTGGAGTTTTTGATGATTTTGAGTAATTAGGACTAAATTGCAAAAATAATAATTTGAGGGACTAAAATGTGAAATAAATGATATATATGGACTTGTATGGATATGAGTAAAATTTTGCCTAACATGGGTATAATGAAATTTTGTATATTTTGTGTTTTGTGCAATAGGGATTAAATTGTAAAAAGTGTTAGTATGAAGGGTAAAATTATAATTTGCCCATTTACGTGTTTTTGGACTAAATTGAATGAAACTATGTTTGAATGAGCTTAATTTGAATATGTTTAGATCAAGAACCAAAGAAATCGGATTAGGATCAGGGGAAAATGAAAGTTGTTGACTAGTCGTCTTGTTGCGTTTTACATCGTCCAAGGTAAGTTTATAAGCAAATACATGTGGTTAAATTTTTAATATATATGTGATCAATAAATAGTTGTAATAATATGAAGTATAGGCGTTGAGTAATGAAAGTAATTTACGTTTGATGATAAAGTAATGAATGAGTTTTAGTATTGAAAGTGGTGAAATGAGCTACATACGTTAAAATGTTAATTATTTGTATATAATTTGCAAGTTTATATTCGACTATATAATATATGTTTGTGTATATGATGTTAAAATGTGAATCATAGATATATATGTATATTCGATTATATAATGTTATTGTGGCCTTGACAGTGAATGATAATTTTGTTAATGAATGTATGTATATTCTAACCAATTTGAAGTTCATACAAGGATGTATATGAGGCATCAATATATGATACCGATATATGTGTGCGAGTAAGACCACGTTTTATACGTTGGCATGGATATGTGACTCCGATATATGTGTGCTAGTAAGACCACGTTTTATACGTTGGCATGGATATGTGACTCCGATATATGTGTGCTAGTAAGACCATGTTTTATACGTTGGCATCGATATGTGACTCCGATATATGTTTGTGAGTAATACCACGTTTTAGACGTTGGTATCGATATGTGACTCCAATATATGTGTGTAAGCAAGACCACATTTTATACGTTGGCATCGATATGTGACTCCGATATATGTGTGTGAGTAAGATCGTGTCTAGGATAGTGGCATCGGTATGTGATTACATGTAAGACCACGTATGGGACATTGGCATTGTATGATATATGTGATTATCCGAGTGTCCTATCCAATTCTGAATGGTTCAATGGGCAATGATAGCTATGATTGAATAGATAAAATGAGCTAAAGTAATCATGTATATGATAGCTTAATACTTATTTGAAATAAGGTAAGTTACTCGATATGTGTTATAAATCATGTATAATGGAAATGGAAATTTTGTATAAGCATATTGAAAATGTATTTGGCCTTTTTGATTATATTAAGTAGATATTTATGAAATGGTTCGTGGATATATATGTATGTGGGTTATGTATATTCGGCCATCTAATGGTACTAAGGTTTCGAATTGAATATTACCTTAATAATAGATATATGTATATGTTCGGCTAAGGTAAAATTGTATATGGAAATATATGATACATATGAAATTGTGATTTTGAAATAAATGTGATTATGTTAGCATAATTTATTTTGGTTAAGTCGAGTTGCTATAAATTTTAAGTTATTATTTTCTTATGACTTACTAAGCTATGATAGCTTATTGTGTGTGTTTGTTTGCTGTTTATAGATTTTAGAAGTTGGTTACGAGCTCGGGGATCATCAACAAGGTCTATCACACTATTGACCATTATTGGTATTTTTTTAAAGCTAAATTTCGGATCCATGGCATGTATAGGCTAGATAATATTTGGAAGCAATAGATTTTTGTTTGTATATATAAAATCCATGCGAAAATGGCTTGTTATTCATGTTAAGTTTGGTTTAAGTTTGATTAAGCTATGGATACATATGGTTAGTAATTTTGAACGTGTGGTAATTGGCAATATGGTTCGGCTTGGTTATTAGATTAGCTGTTGATTTATTATTTTGACAAGAGATAAATATATTATGGTAAGTATAATCTATCACATGTTTGAATGGTGTTTTGGTTATATGATTCAGTCGAGTATTGATATGTATAATATATAAATCAGGATGAATTGAATTGATTTCATAATTATATTAGTAACATGTTGTAATGGTTATGTGATTATTCGTTAAGTGAACTAAATGCATGATTATATTCGGGAAATAATAAGTTTAGTGGATGAATAGTATATGTGATATGTGTTTTGTGCATTGAGGTTAATTGATGATTTTGGACGTGGTATAAGTAATTCGGCTGCGATATGTATATAATGGTATGAATTATGTTTGTTAAACTACCTTTAGTTAAAGTGATTTGATTATGTTTCTTATGTGTTAGTAATGGTTTAAAAATTTAGTTAAAAGTATATTTGAATAAATGTCGAAATGAGTTAAGGAATATTATTGATTAGTAGTTCGGCATTGTATATATATATAGATGGTTGGTCATGTGTTTTGGATGTGGGTTGAATGATAATTGTTTAGAGACATAAATATTTTGGTTGTGGTTTTATTTTGATAAATTGGAAAGATATGACTTGCATTACAATAATTTAAGTACATGAGCTCAAGATATAGAGTATATGAATTTAATATGGTTGTTCATAAGTCGGCAAGGTAGTAATGTTACTTATAATGTAAATTCGGTTATGTCATTCAATAATTTGATGTGTTATGAATTATTTATTGAGATAGGTTGTTATGAAATATGCATATATGTAATTGAGAACGTATGTTCATAATGATTTAAATTTGAGGGGTAAATTATGGTTAATTTATATGTTAATTAATTTTATTTTCGTGATAGGATATATATATATGAAATGATAGGGCTAAATGAAGTAGATGTAATCTTGAATATAGTATGATTGTTATATAAGTTTATATTAGAGTAATACATTGATATAAATGACCAAATGAATAGTGCTTTTTATATTGACAAAAAAAAGAGAGTAAAATGAGCTATATATTTATGATGCATATTGTTCGGTTGGGTCAAAATAATATGATCATGTTTGAATGGTTTGTGAGTAATTTATTGGTTCGGTTTTATTGATATGTATATATGAATATATTTAGACATATATATGTGTGGAATGTTTGGTAATGTACTTACGAAACGAAGTATAGTGGGTTATATTTTAAGCATTTGATTTTTATGGTTATATGTTTATATTGAGTTAACAAGATATATGGAATAACGAAACGTGTTAGTTTGGTTGTTTTAAAAAAATAAAAAAATATTATATGACTAACTTGTAATGAAAGTTTGTTCTAAATTGTTTTATGATCGGTAATGCCTCGTAATCTCATTCCAGCGATGGATACGGGTTAGAGGTGTTACATTTTACCCATAATAATAGATAATATCCCGACTGTTCATAAAGCATTTGAACCCATAATAAAATCAAATATGATTTGAATAGCACCCAATGCAGAAGCACAACTTTTATAACTCTGAGAACAGTACTATAGTACTTCCCAAATTTCAAAATAGAAATTATGATTGTAATAGATATAGCCATTCTCGTCACATAAATATCTCTTATAGATAATCACATAAAATCTTAAGAAAACCAGAATAGCGAAATTTTCAACATCTGAAGCTATACAGAATATCAGAAAATTACAACCCATATAAAATGATATCAACCCCGATGATATCCCAGAAAATATCCAGAAAGAACAATATCACTCATAAGTACTGGGATCCACAATAATAGAAGCAATATAATCTTCATATATTTTCAACAGAACAATAGCCAGTAGAAACAAAGTATTTGCATCATACAGATTTTACCGTCGATTTTCATATCCACACAATGGAATAAATACCAGAGAAAGACATAGCAATGTCGAACATAACTCAAATAGACCAATGATACTTTCGTCTATTAGTATGTTTAGCTAATATTCTTATACAATAAGAATTCCTTCTGAAATTATACAGTCACATATATTTCTGGGGATAAATGTACATGTAGAATGCCCAGAAGAAATCATAGTAATTGCCTGACTATAAACACTGTACTCAGCCATCAATACAATTCAATCATTATTCAACTGTCTAATTCTGTCATCAGAAATATTTACATTTTCCCTTCACTAACAGAAGTTAATTCAGAAAAGCTTCTAGCTATTATTTTCTTTAGATAATATACCTAAATAGATAATTTAATCGAAGTTAATTTCTTTTATAACAGTGACTTTGTATAATTTGAATAGTCTTCAAGACTTTTCAATATCTCCTTTAGTACTATCTTCATTTGCTGATTCATTCTCTTTTCTGAATACATTAGTATTCTTTCATCACAAATCTCTGTAACTCCACACTCATAAGCTTATTCAACCCCAAATCTTACAGATTTCATAGTAACATTTTACCGATAAGGGGGTGAGGTTAATAAAACCTCAAATTTAAATCTCTCATACATGCACTTAATACATACTATCACAACTAGTCAATTCATTTCTCATTTCACATTCTCAGAACATTTAATAAACAATTACTTTTAATCACTTTTTTTTCTTAACACATAGTTCATATATCAACTCAAATCACTAATTCACAATCAAAGCATTTCAACTAGCAATCATAACTCAAATATCATATTTCATATGCTCATACTATCACAATTGGACACGCCCGTGTGTCTAGCCCATAGTCAAAACTGACTTGGCCAAACTGTCTGGCACAAGACCGTGTGTGTGCAACCGTGTGGTCTGCCCAGGCTCATTTCGAAATTGCCACTGAGCAACATGGCAGGGACACACGCCTGTGTCCCTGCTCGTGTGGGCAAAAATAGACCATTTACAAGGCCAATATGCCACCCATTTGGGTCCTCCCTACAAGTCCAAAATCAAGCATCATATATGCAACATTTTCAGCCAAATTCAACTCCAAATATGTATCAATAAATCCATAATATCAACAAACAATTTCATGCTCATTCTCCATATCAAAGGATATTAAAATCACATGCTAAATATTACCAAATTCCCAACCATGAAAATACCAAAATGACCATTTCACTTGGTCATATACTTAAAATATATATTTGTAAACATATCACATTATTGGCCTTTTCAAACCATATTCAAATAACTAATGCATTATCAATGTTATACTCATCATTTTACCTATAGGAATATGAACCATAAGTTGAAAATACATCCAATATTTCACCTCAATGCTCAAGCTAAATCATATAACCAATTACACCATACATATGACCCATGAATCATACTTTCCAAAATGAGCTCAATACATAACTAAATATACACAATATTAGCATCATGATTAAGCCATTTTTCGCATGGCTATATAAATGCACAAATCAAAATGAACCATCTCAAAATAGCCTATACATGCCACGACCAAAACTCAAAGCTTTTATTTACCAAAGTGATAACTATATAATGTGATGACGTCTCCCCTGATTTCCAACCCGAGCAAGTCTCTGAAACTTTATAGACATAAGAAAAACACACAAAGTAAGCTTTGAAAGCTTAGTAAACCATAAGCAAATAAATCATTTCAATGATATTTATAAACCAATATAATTAATTCGAATTTAACAAATCTCAATCATATAAATCAAGCTTGCACATATTCATTACATCGCCAACCAAATCATAGTCATTTATTACAAATCATACATAAAATTATATCATCTTCTTTATAAACACTTCCAAACTTGAACATCCATAATTCCCTCATTCACATAAACCAAATTTGCATATACGAACGATATAGCCAACTCAACCATTTTAATTTCATTATCTATTCAAGTTTTCGAACCAAGATATCATACATCAAAGCCATGTTTCGTATTTCATAAATCTCATGTCCGAAACATAAAACCAAAATTTCATATAACGAGCATATATAAGACATCATTCATTTACATAAATTCATATCATCTGTTGTCATATATTTCATATATGGTAATATGATACACTGTAACACCCCAAACCTGGCCTAGACGATATGACCGGATCCGGTGCGCCACATTGATGCGTTCAAAACGTTCCGTATTACTTAGTTTGGAAAACTTAGTTGGGGTTGTAAAAGATACTTTCTAAAGCAGGTTAAAGTGAATAGAAGCTGTGCACCAGGTAGGAAACCAGGAAGAAGAGGAGGTGAGTCCGTCGGACTGCTTAAGTACCAAGCTCCCTTCGGATCCAATCCTAGACATGCATACCACCATTGCCACACCTTAACGACTCGTATTATTTTAAGAAAACCGTCTGGTTATGTCTATCTTAAGAAAATGATTAAGTTTGAAGACGTTTGCTTAGCAGAAGTCTTACTTGTAATCGTGTTATTTTGAAATCCCTTGATGTTTTTAAAAACGCGTCCTAAAGCTAATCCATTTTCCTTAGATATCATAGTTTTTTTTTCATCATAATAAAATAAAATAATAAAAGTAAAACAAAACCATAAAAAAATAATTAAAAGGCCTTATTACACTTAAAACCCAAAACCATAAATGAAATTAAAAGGACGTCCAGTTCACCTGAAAGAAACCAGGTTCGTAGAAACATGTGGCCAGTCCAAATCCCTCACAGCTCCAAGCCCACTATGGTTGAGGATTTCCTGCGAGGGTGAAAATAAGGGGTGAGTTTTGGAAAACTCAATGTGTAATTCAACCCAACCATAGCCTAAATCAGTTCAAACCACAGAGACAGAATAATTTGGCCTCAGCCCAGAACAGATATCAGAATAAAGCTCGTAGGCCCAGAACAGACCAGAATAGATATATCATGCTTATGCAGAAACCCAACCATATCCAACCACATACACCCCCATACCATCCTTTCACCATGTGGGGAGACTACTCGACCCACCCAACCGCTACACGCCACAGAAATATGCAGCATGGCTGCCAGATACAGAAAATGTGACAGAGTCGCCAAATACAGATATTTTGTGGTAGTGCCACCAGAACAGATATATGTGGCAGGGCCACCAGAACAGATAATTTGTGGCATATCCACCAGGACGCTTCCTCCATAATATAACCCATGTTCCCATGCAACAGATATATATTCATGGCATACATCATACAGATTTAATTCATCATGCTTTTCAGACAAAATTAACCTTAGGGGTATAACGGTAATTTTGCGTACATAGGGGTATACTGGTAATTTTGCATACATAGGGGTATTCTAGTACATTTAACTATTTCTAAGGTTTTCATGCATATCATAGCCAGAAACACTTACCGAGTGTTCTTACCGAATTGGGCCCGTTGGCCCATTATCCCAGTTTTGGCCCATTAAGCCCAGAATATCAAAACGCACGAAATCGCGCGTACTGCAGTTTTATCACTTTCGATTACCAGTAATAATTACCCATACGTCTTATGAGCATTCGTACACTCGCAAGTGCCCAAAATACCGGCTTTTCAGCATTTCGACTTTTTGGCTTTTCGGCTTTTGCCGATTTGGCCTATGAGAGGGTGTCAGTTACACACCTGTTTTTGGGATTTCCTTGACGATATCTACACACGAACTGCCTACAATCGAATCACTTAATATTACTACAAATATCGAAATAAAATTGAGTATATAGTCCCTTACCACATTCGGCCAAACATGCCTAAAACCCTTATTGCTCTTACCTTACTGCCGAAATATGGTTAACTCCAAAGATCCGATCGTTCCACCTGTCCAAGCCCTTGATCAACCGCCTCTAAATCACGCTATTACCAAAACAAAATAGTTATTACGACCCCTCAGGGTTACAAGTCCAAAACGACAACCTCCCTAACTTTTAGGAATTTCGGCTTTTCCTAAGATATGTAAGAAGACTAAGTTTTGGCGAAGACTTACCACCGGTTCCTTAGTGACTGATTCCAATGAGTTTCCCACTCTATCCCGATGTAGATCTAAGCCCTCAGATGATAACAAAAGTTGATATTTCAGTGACTTCAGTATTCGGCCAAGTCCCTTTTAATGTGAGGTTTTTTTCGGCTTTTTTGCAACTTGTGTTTAGAAAGATAAAACGAGAGGGTTTTCCTATGGTCTTGTCGTCAAAACTTGAGGTTTTAGAGGGCTGGTTAATCGGCCAGAAATGATGAAGAGAAGAGATGTGGTTTTGGTTAAAAGAAATCGGCACAAAAAGAATCAAGCTTTCGGAATTTCGGCTTTTGTATATAAGGCTTAAGAGCAATGATAAGAACGTGGAGATGAATAGAATAATGGAAGGATTCGGCTATGGGGAAAGAAGAAGGAAGATAGATGGAGAGAAAAAAGAAAAGAAAAGAAAGGAAGAGAAGGAAGAGTGGTCAGAAAAGAAAAAAATGGCACAACACTTCCAAATACCGAATTTATACCTAGCTTTTGACCTAGCCGAAATTTTCCCCCCTAAAGAAACCCTTGGCCGGCCAACTCTTGCTCCTCAAGAGTCCACTATTCGGCCAACACCATCCTCCTTGATCAGCTCCTAAATCCTCTCCCTTATCCCCTCCTTACTCAATCTCCTGAGCAATTCAAACTCCTCCTAACAGACTTTTACCTCAGTTCCATTACTTACCTTTTCTGTTCATAAAAATTAATCCCTTGTTTTTGCAATCAATGTGACTTGAACCTGGGTCCTCCCCAAGCTTCCACACGCCACTTATAGCCTTCCCTGTGGCGTCACATGCCACTTCACCACTTGCTTCCTTGTGATCCATTTTTCACAAATAATTCTTAAAAAGCCCAATTTATCAGAACCCCTTTCTCTTATAGAATTAAATTTAATTAAAACTACCGGGTTTTATCTTAAGCTTGGGCCTTCTAGAGGCCCACCAACATGATTAATCCTACACATAACAAACAGAACACAGAATTTTAAATTTTACAACTTTTACAGAATTCCCGAAAAATTAGGGCGTTACAACTCTACCCTCCTTAAAGAAATTTCGTCCTCGAAATTTACCTGATCCGAACAGATGAGGGTATTGTTGTTGCATTGCCTCCTCTGGCTCCCAAGTAGCTTCTTCTCTGCCATGGTTACACCAAAGCACTTTCACTAATGGTACCGATTTCCTCCTTAGAACCTTAACGTCTCGATCTAATATTTGTACAGGGTCCTCCTCAAAGGTCAAATCAGTTCGCACCTCAATTTCTGCAACCGACACGACATGAGTAGGGTCAGAACGATAACGCCTTAACATGGATATGTGAAAAACATCGTGAATCCTGTCTAGCTCTGGAGGCAATTCCAACTGATAAGCCACTGGGCCTACTCGCTTCAAAACCCGATAAGGCCCAATGAACCGCGGACTCAACTTGCCCTTCTTGCCAAACCTTAGTATTTTCTTCCAAGGTGAAACCTTCCAGAAGACCATATCGCCCACTGAGTATTCAATCTCCTTACGCATCAGTTCTGCATACGACTTTTGCCTATCAGACGCTTCCTTTAATTGATCTCTAATTAACTTGACCTTATCCTCAGTATCTGCCACCAACTCAGGTCCAAGAACTTGTCGCTCCTCTAGTTCAGTCCAACAACTAGGTGTTCGACACCTTCGCCCATACAGTGCTTCATAAGGTGCCATTTGAATGCTCGACTGATAACTATTGTTGTATGCAAACTCTGCCAAAGGCAAGTAATCCTCCCAACTACCTCGGAAATCAATAACATATCCCCTCAACATGTCTTCCAGAATCTGAATAACTCTTTCCGACTGACCATCAGTTTGGGGATGGAAAGCCGTACTAAAGTTCAATCGCGTTCCCAACGCCTCATGCAATTTTTGCCAAAATCGAGATGTGAATCTAGGATCCCAATTAGAGATAATCGAAACCGGAACTCCATGCAGTTGCACAATCTCCGCCACATACAACTTGGCTAACTTCTGAAGAGAAAAGTCTGTGCGAACAGGTATAAAATGAGCCGACTTGGTCAACCTATCCACAATCACCCATATCGAGTCTTTCTTCGATGGTGACAAGCGTAGCCCACTTACAAAGTCCATGGTTACCCTCTCCCACTTCCAAAGTGGTATTTTTACTGGTTGCAATAATCCAGAAGGTAACTGATGCTCAACTTTCACTTGCTGGAATGTCAGACATTTCCCCACAAATTCCGTTACCTCTCGCTTAAGTCCATGCCACCAATACAGTTCTCGCAAGTCATGGTACAACTTATTCCCTCCAGGATGCATGGCACAAAGTCCCCCATGAGCTTCCTTCAAAATTGACTGTCTCAAGTCAGAGTCCTTCGGAACACAATTTCTTCCTCGAAAACACAGAACCCCTTCATCATTTATCCCAAACTCAGAAGTTCCCCCTTCCTTAACTTGTTGAAAACGAGCGACCAAAGACTCATCCTTCAACTGCTGCTCTTTAATCTGACCCACCCAGGTTGGCCTTACTTGCAATTCAGCCAACAGACTTCCATCGTCAAGCAGACTTAGATGAGCAAACATTGCTCTCTGATCAGATACAGCTCTACGACTTAGAGCATCGGCCACCACATTAGCCTTGCCTGGGTGATATTCGATTGAACAATCATAATCCTTAAGCAACTCGATCCATCTCCTTTGCCTAAGGTTCAGTTCCTTCTGAGTCAGCAAATACTTGAGACTCTTATGATCTGTGTATATAATACACCTTTCCCCATACAAGTAGTGTCTCCAGCTTTTAAGCGCAAAGATCACTGTTGCTAACTCCAAATCATGAGTAGGATAGTTCCCTTCGTGAGGCTTAAGTTGTCGAGACGCATAAGCAACCACCTTACCCTCTTGCATCAACACACAACCCAAACCTACGTGTGATGCATCACTGTACACAGTAAAATCTTTTCCAGACTCTGGTTGAATTAACACAGGTGCTTCAGTCAGAATTTTCTTCAACCTCTCAAAAGCTTCTTGCTGTTTCTCCGTCCAAACAAACGGTACTCCTTTCCTTATAAGTTTTGTGAGAGGTGCTGCCATCACAGAAAAACCTTCCACAAACCTTCTGTAGTAACCTGCCAATCCTAGGAAACTTCGAATTTCTGGAACCGACCTAGGTGCCTTCCATTCCAAAATTGCTTCAATCTTTCGAGGATCCACTCTAATCCCCTCTGCAGAGACCACATGCCCCAAAAAGGTTACCTCCCTCAACCAGAACTCACACTTGCTGAACTTCGCATAAAGTTCTTTCTCCCTTAACACTTGTAACACAGTGCGGAGATGCTCATCATGTTTTGCTTCGGTCTCAGAATATACCAGAATATCGTCAATAAAGACGACCACGAACCGATCCAGAAATGGTTGGAACACACGATTCATCAGATCCATAAATGCTGCAGGAGCGTTTGTTAGTCCAAATGGCATAACCAGAAACTCATAATGACCATAACGAGTCCTGAATGCTGTCTTATGAATATCTGCCTCCTTGACCCTTAACTGATGATACCCAGATCGAAGATCGATCTTGGAAAATACAGAAGCTCCTTTAAGCTGGTCGAACAGATCGTCAATCCTTGGTAGAGGGTACTTATTCTTAATCGTCAGTTTGTTCAACTGGCGATAGTCAATGCACATGCGCATCATCCCATCCTTCTTCTTCACGAATAGCACGGGTGCTCCCCATGGAGACACACTTGGCCTAATAAAGCCCCTATCCAACAATTCTTGAATTTGCGCCTTTAACTCCACTAACTCCTTTGGTGCCATCCTATATGGTGCAATGGACACTGGTGCTATCCCAGGAAACAGGTTGATTCCAAATTCGACTTCTCGGTTTGGAGGCAATTCCGGTAGCTCCTTCGGAACGACATCTTGGAACTCTTTTACAGTTCTAACCTTATCCACTGTCAGCCCCTCTACATCTGTTTGACTTACAAATGCCAAATAGGCCTCACAACCTTTTCGAATCCACTTTTCAGCCCTCAATGCCGATATCACATTAGACAAATAGTCCCTTCGCTCACCTATTACCATAACCTCATCCCCTTCCGTGGTCCTTAGCACCATTCGCTTAGCAGCACAGTCCAGAGTCACCTTATGCTTAACAAGCCAGTCCCTTCCCAGAATGATGTCAAATTCTCCAAATGACAACTCCATTAGATCGCCAGGAAAGATCCTACCTTGAGTTTCTAAGGGTACATCCTTATACAGCTTGTCTACCCTAACCGAGTGACCCAAAGGACTTAACACAGATACCCCACTCACTATCTCCTCAGAATGCACTCCCAAAGACCCAGATATGGCACACGCAACATAAGAATGAGTAGATCCAATATCCACCAAGGCAGTATACGGCATACTAGAAACTAAAAATGTACCAGTTATGACATCAGGTGCGTCGCCCTCCTCTCGACGACGAGCTGCATACACCAATGCTGGCTGTCGAGCCTCAGCATTTCTGGCTCCCCTGCCAGGCGCTCCTCGACCTCGACCATTTCCATTCCCATTTCCGCCCCTACCTTGTCCACGTCCTCTCGGTGGTTGTGGTCCACCTCTCATGGGTTGAACAACCCTCTGTACAGCAACCTGAGCCTGATCAGCTCTCGGTGGACAGTCCTTAACTCTGTGCTCCATAGATCCGCATCGGAAACAAGCACCAGAATGTTTCCTACACTCACCCAAGTGTACCTTACCACAGTCCCCACAGATTGGCGGTCTAACCACATTCATCGGAACGGCTCGAACTGGCTCCTCCACCCTCGCCCTTTTGACATTCTTGTTTGCTCCACTCGAAGGTCCAGAATCCCTCCGGAAACGGTTCTGATCTTTCTCACGGTTTTGCCTCTTAGTATGCTTTACCTCCTCAGCAACCTTAGCTTTTTCCACCAGAACCGCGAAGTCACGCTCCCTCTGCAGAGCAATCAGCACCTTAAGGTCATCTCTGAGGCCATCCTCAAAGCGAACGCTACGCTCATACTCCGTAGCAACTATTCCCACGGCATACCTACTCAGCCTCAGAAATTCAGCCTCGTACTCAGCAACAGTTTTGCCTCCTTGGACCAGATTCAGGAATTCTTTCCTACGGGCGTCCACATAACTTGGCCCGACGTACTTTCCTTTAAACGCTGTCTTAAACAGCTCCCAAGTAACCCTATCAGCTGGGGTTCCATCCCTCAAGGTGGGCCACCACTGATAAGCCTCATCTCGCAGCAACGATACGGCCCCCTTCAGCTTCTGCTCCACAGAACAGTCCAAGTCATCCATAATTCGTTTCGTGGCCTCCAACCAATATTCTGCCACATTCAGGGCTACACCAGATACACCCCTAAAGATCTCCGTTCTGTTAGCCCGGAGTCATTCAGAAATGGATCCTCGAATTCAGTTGCCCGAACTTGCCCCGGTAACCCTTTCCAGAACTCGAAGCATTGCCTGCGACAGGGCGTCATCCCCAACACCATGATCATGAGATTCCACTTCCGTTGCCGAAGGTACCGGTGCTTCGCCGCTGGCATATGTCCTAAAGACGAAGATCCCGCTCGAGCTCTTCCTCGGCCTCATCCACGGTCTCTACCTCGAGCACTCATATCGTATAATCTGATTACGAATTTTATGCATTAATTTTAGCATTCCAGTGATTATTACAAATGTTTTATGATTCAAATAGTAATTTAGAGATGGTTTTCGTAGAATCGACGTCTAACTACAGTTTCAGTCTTTTAGCAAGCTTTTCTAGGGTTTCAGTAGCATCCTATCTAGAGTATTCTAGTAAAGTTTCAGTACAGATAGATAATTCAGAATATATTCAGAAAAATTCAGAATACTTACAGGCTTGGGCTGGAGATTCGGAATGCCACCTTCAGAAGTCCAGATTTAAAAACCAATTTTTTTTGAAAATCTTTGTTTTTGTAAACCCATTCCACAGTCGAGTTGTTGCAACTTGGCTCTGATACCACTAAATGTAACACCCCAAACCCGGCCTAGACAATATGACCGGATCCGGTGTGCCACATTGATGCGTTCAAAACATTCCGTATTACTTAGTTTGGAAAACTTAGGTGGGTTGTAAAAGATACTTTCTAAAGAAGGTTAAAGTGAATAGAAGCTGTGCACCAGGTAGGAAACCAGGAAGAAGAGGAGGTGAGTCCGTCGGACTGCTTAAGTACCAAGCTCCCTTCGGATCCAATCCTAGACATGCACACCACATTGCCACACCTTAACGACTCGTATAATTTTAAGAAAACCGTCTGGTTATGTTTATCTTAAGAAAATGATTAAGTTTGAAAACGTTTGCTTAGCAAAAGTCTTACTTGTAATCGTGTTATTTTGAAATCCCTTGATGTTTTTGAAAACGCGTCCTAAAGCTAATCCATGTTCCTTAGTTATCATAGATTTTTTTCATCATAATAAAATAAAATAATAAAAGTAAAACAAAACCATAAAAAAATAATTAAAAGGCCTTATTACACTTAAAACCCAAAACCATAAATGATATTAAAAGGACGTCCAGTTCACCAGAAAGAAACCAGGTTCGTAGAAACATGTGGCCAGTCCAAATCCCTCACAGCTCCAAGCCCACTATGGTTGAGGATTTCCTGCGAGGGTGAAAATAAGGGGTGAGTTTTGGAAAACTCAGTGTGTAATTCAACCCAACCATAGCCTAAATCAGTTCAAACCACAGAGACAGAATAAGTTGGCCTCAGCCCAGAACATATATCAGAATAAAGCCCGTAGGCCCAGAACAGACCAGAACAGATATATCATGCTTATGCAGAAACCCAATCATATCTAACCACATACACCCCCATACCATCCTTTCACCATGTGGGGAGACTACTCGACCCACCCAACCGCTACACGCCACAGAAATATGCAGCATGGCTGCCAGATACAGAAAATGTGACAGAGTCACCAGATACAGATATTTTGTGGCACTGCCACCAGAACAGATATATGTGGCAGGGCCACCAGAACAGATAATTTGTGGCATAGCCACCAGGACGCTACCTCCATAATATAACCCATGTACCCATGCAACAGATATACATTCATGGCATACATCATACAGATTTAATTCATCATGCTTTTCAGACAAAATTAACCCGATGGGTATAACGGTAATTTTGCATACATAGGGGTATAATGGTAATTTTGCATACATAGGGGTATTCTAGTACATTTAACTATTTCTAAGGTTTTTATGCATATCGTAGCCATTACGTTTAGCCAGAAACACTTACCGAGTGTTCTTACCAAATTGGGCCCGTTGGCCCATTAACCCAGTTTTGGCCCATTAAGCCCAGAATATCAAAACGCACGAAATCGCGCGTACTGCAGTTTTATCACTTTCGATTACCAGTAATAGTTACCCATACGTCTTACGAGCATTCACACACTCGCAAGTGCCTAAAATACCGGCTTTTCGGTATTTCGGCTTTTCGGCTTTTGCCTATCTAGCCTATGAGAGGGTGTCAGTTACACACCTATTTTTGGGATTTCCTCGACGATATCTACACACGAACTGCCTACAATTGAATCACTTAATATTACTCCAAATATCAAAATAAAATTGAGTATATAGTCCCTTACCACATTCGGCCAAACATGCCTAAAACCCTTATTGCTTTTACCTTACTGCCGAAATATGGTTAACTCCAAAGATCCGATCGTTCCACCTGTCCAAGCCCTTGATCAACTGCCTCTAAATCACGCTATTACCAAAACAAAATAGTTATTACGACCCCTCAGGGTTACAAGTCCAAATCGACAACCTCCCTAACTTTTAGGAATTTCGGCTTTTCCTAAGATATGTAAGAAGACTAAGTTTTGGCGAAGACTTACCACCGATTCCTTACTGACTGATTCCAATGATTTTCCCACTCGATCCCGATGTAGATCTAAGCCCTCAGATGATAACAAAAGTTGATATTTCAGTGACTTCAGTATTCGGCCAAGTCCCTTTTAATGTGGGGTTTTTTTTCGGCTTTTTTCCAACTTGTGTTTAGAACGGTAAAACGAGAGGGTTTTGCTATGGTCTTGTCGTCAAAACTTGAGGTTTTAGAGGGCTGGTGAATCGGCCACAAATGATGAAGAGAAGAGATGTGGTTTTTGTTAAAAGAAATCGGCACAAAAAGAATCAAGCTTTCGGAATTTCAACTTTTGTATATAAGGCTTAAGAACAATGATAAGAACGTGGAGATGAATAGAATAACGGAAGGATTCGGCTATGGGGAAAGAAGAAGGAAGATAGATGGAGAGAAAAAAGAAAATAAAAGAAAGGAAGAGAAGGAAGAATGGTCAGAAAAGAAAAAAATGGCACAACACTTCCAAATACCGAATTTATACCTAGCTTTTGACCTAGCCGAAATTTTCCCCCCTAAAGAAACCCTTGGCCGGCCAACTCTTGCTCCTTAAGAGTCCACTATTCGGCCAACACCATCCTCCTTGATCAGCTCCTAAATCCTCTCCCTTATCCCCTCCTTACTCAATCTCCTGAGCAATTCAAACTCCTCCTGACAGATTTTTACTTTAGTTCCATTACTTACCTTTTCTGTTCATAAAAATTAATCCCTTGTTTTTACAATCAATGTGACTTGAACCTGGGTCCTCCCCAAGCTTCCACACGCCACTTATAGCCTTCCCTGTGGTGTCACATGCCACTTCACCACTTGCTTCCTTGTGATCCATTTTTCACAAATAATTCCTAAAAAGCCCAATTTATCAGAACCCCTTTCTCTTATAGAATTAAATTTAATTAAAACTACCGGGTTTTATCCTAAGCTTGGGCCTTCTAGAGGCCCACCAACATGATTAATCCTACACATAACAAACAGAACACAGAATTTTAAATTTTACAACTTTTACAGAATTCCCGAAAAATTTGGGTGTTACATACATACTCACCTTTCGTTTCTGAATTTCATAACAAATCACACGTACCTGAATCTGATACAATTTCACATGGTTATTCATTTCTCAGAATGCCCTATGAACTGTTCAAAATCAATAAGGATAAACGGATAGCACATAAGTTCATACAATGCCAACATCCCAGACATGGTCTTACATGTAACCAAATATCAATGCCACTATCTCAGACAGGGTCTTACATGAAATCATATACGATGCCAATGTCCCAGACATGGTCTTACATGTAAATCACAAATTGATGCCAACAGTCGAGACGTGGTCTTACATGATAACACATACTGGAATCCTATGTCATGACATATGTACCCTAACTATTCCTATGGTTCGTACAAGGCTTTTCAGACTTTGTCACATTATCGAAACTGTCTCAATTTCACCTATTCGAAAAATCCATGATCGAAACAGATTCTCCAAAGCTCGATTCAATTTGGCATCACATATATATATTTCTTTACAACTCAATTCAGCACATATAATGCACATACATTTCAATTTAACAACATTTATTTACTTGTGAACTTACCTCGTACTAACTCGAACAGACCGGAACGACTATTTGATAATTTTTTACTTTCCCCGATCCAAATTTGATTTCCTCATTTCTTGATATAATTCAATTCAAATTCAAATTATTTAATCATATATTCAATCAAATTAATCTAAAAACACATAAATGGGCTAATTACACTTTTGGCCCTGACATTTCATATTTTTTGCAATTTAGTCCCTATTTCACAAAACACAAAAATATTCAAAATTTGACCACACCCATGCTTGGCCAAATTTCACTAAGGTCCCTAGCAGCCCATTTCTTTCATTTATTTCACATTTTGACCCCTCAATTAACAAAATTCACAATTTAGCCCAAATTACTCAAATTAATCAAAAATTCAAATACAAAACATATTTATCTATCATCAAGCTTCCATACTTCATCAATTAACAATTCAAAACTCACAAAATCAACAATGGCATAACTCAAAATCATCATCAAATTCTTAAATCGAGGCATGGGCTTGATAAAACACGAAGCAACAATCTCAAAAATGTAAATATTATCAAAAACCTGTCAACTAACATACCTTAATCAAATATAGCAATGGTTGAACCTAGCTTGCTTCTTTTCTTTCTTATTCTTTGCTAATTTCGGTCAAAAGAATGAACAAATGCATGGCCACTTTAATTTATGTTTTATTATAATACATATTATTCATAATCTACCTTTTTAACCTTTATAAATTAATATGAAAACTATATAATCAATGTCCGTAACCGTCCATGCTTATGTTCAATGACTAAATTACAGCATAAGGCCCCACATAATAAAAGCCAAAGCAACATAACGCTTTAACAATTAGCAAGTCACTTTTGCATTTTACACGATTAAGTCAGTTTTCACAAACCGGCACTCAAACGATAAAATTTTCATACAAAAATTTCACACATATCAATTCACATACTTTAAGCATGGAATATAATATTAAAATATTTTTTTGACTCAGATTCGTGGTCTCAAAACCACTATTCCAACTAGGATCTAAACTGGGTTGTTACATAGACACACGGACATGTCTATTGGCCGTGTATGGCACACAGGCTGGCACATAGGTCTATGGTCGGCCGTGTGACCCAAGTCAGTAACCCCCTTAGATTTCACACGGCCTAGCACATGGACATGTCCTTGGCCATGTGGTCTAAGTCAGTATGTATGCCCTACTTTCACAAGCTTGTCCGGTGGCCGTGTGAGACACACGGCCTGTTCACACGGACATGTCACCTTGAAATCAAAGAAAATTTTCTAAGTTTCCTACAGTTTGTAAATGTTATCGGTTTAGTCCCGAACCACTTCTAAGCATGTTTTAAGGTCTCGTAGGACCTTAGAAGGGAAAATATGATTGAGATGAATGTATTTTGTTATTGAAATACATAAATGTTTGTGAATGATGTGTATTGATTGTAATGCCTTGTAACCCTATTCTAGCTACGAATACTGGTTAGGGGTGTTATATTTAATTGGTATCAGAGCTACGGTTTAGTCGATTCTTGGACTAACGTAGCGAGTGAGTCTAGCTATACATGCCATGTAGCACCCTTAACCCATATCCGTCGTCAGAATAGGGTTATGAGGCATTACCGATCATTTCACATCATTCATATACATATAAGCATTCATAATCATAATTTATTCAATTCATTCACAATGTCCTTTATATAGGTCTAAAAGACCTAAAAACATGCATAGAAGAGGTTCGGGACTAAACTAATAATAATTGTAAAAATGGGAATTTAGAAAACTTTCATGATTTTAGGGGTCACACGCCCATGTGAACAGGCCGTGTGCCTCACATTGCTACCAAACACGCCCTTGTCACAAGCCATGTGACAATAGGGCATACATACTGACTTGTACCACGCAGCCGAGGACACGCCCATGTGCCAGGCCGTGTGAAATCTGAGGGCGGTTACTGACTTGGGTCACACAGCTGACCACACGCCAATGTGCCAACCTGTGTGGCACACACGGCCAGTAGACACGACCGTGTCAAAACTGTAGGGTATACTGACTTTAATTCGAAAGGTACCCCAGGGGACACACGGCCGTGTAACATGACCGTGTGTCGCACACGACTGAGACACATGCCCGTGTGGACGAAAATAGGCCATTTGCAAAGCCAATTTGCCACGATTTTCTTCATGCATAACTAGCCAACAAAATGGTTTCATTTCAACACATAAATAGGTAGCCAAACATACCAATTCATACACATATCATACTATCCATCATCAACCATTTTAACTACTTAAATTCACATTCAAAACCTACTAAATCATTATGCCAAAATCATTAAAACTTGCATAACATCTATATGCATTCTATCATCACATTATCACCTATTTCATGCCACATAACTTACTATTTCAACATTCCAAAATCAAGCCATACATAAGACGTTATATACATCACATAAATAACTTATCCAACACATTATTTAGGCCAACACAAATGACCAACACATACCAACATTTCTAACAAAAAATAAGCCAAATCTCATGGCTAAAATCTTAACACAAAACATATTATCAACTCACTAGCCTATATATGCCATATACCATAAATACAAAGCTTAAAAAATACCAACAAGTAGTGATAGTGTGATGATGGTCCCGATGATCCCCAATGTTTGATCTAGCTTCGATAATCTATAAAACATGGAGAGAACACGCGAAGTAAGCTTTAAAAGCTTAGTAAGCCATATACAAATAAATCTATCATATGAACATATACATATCAATTCAAATATGCTAAACATAGGTAAACACATTCAAGTTCACAAACCTTTCTCATTATACACATGTTCAATATCATAATTGGAATCACTAAGTAGGTAAGTGATGAATTTGTACATATAGATACACAAACCTTTCATATTGAATACTCATTCAATTTCACGTATAATCACATCAATTACTTCGCTTTTCAATACTCGAGTAAATCTCATACTACCTGACTCACTTAGCTCATTCACATATTCTTTCTCAACTTAACTTTTCCCGTTGAACCGTTCAGAATCGTTAAGGATACTCAGTAATCACATAAGCTCGTACAATGCCATATCCTAGATTTGGTCTTACATGTTAACACATATCGTTTCCACTGTCCCAGACAGGGTCTTACACGAAATTGATTAACGATTCCAATGTCCCAGACATGGTCTTACACGTAATCACAATACAATGCCAATGTCTCAGACATGGTTTTACATGTAATAACATCTCGATAACCTAATTTCATGACATTCATATCCTATACTAGTCCTAGGGTTCGTATGGGACTTTCAAATGTCATAACTTCGTCAATTCATGCTCATACTTGCTTGTTCGACATTCGTAGCAATTCTAAGATAATAAAACATATATAATTCAATTCAAATACATTTATTTGCATATGAACCTCTCTCGTAGTTAGACTAGATGAATTGGATCAATTACTCGATAACTTTCGCTTTTCCCCGATCCAAATCCGATTTCTTTCTTTCAGGATCTCTATAAATTAAAAATTGACTCTTTTATTCCTCAATTCATTCATTTCATCCAAAGCACACAATTTGGAGCATTTTACACATTAATCCCTATAATTTCACATTTTTTTTCAATTTAGTCCTTATTTCACAAAATCGTAAATTACACAATTTCTTTCTAATTTCATGCTAGCCGAATTTCATATAGCTTCATATCAGTCCATATTTTCATTTATTTCACACATTTAACCACACATTTTACACTTTTCACAAATTAGTCCTTTTTATGTAAATTCACTAAAAATTACTTTACAAAACATGATAATCTATTAACAAATACTCATTTTCCATCATCAAACATTCAAGAACTCAAGCATTCATCAATGGCAATTTACAAAGTCACCAACAAGTTCAAAAATTAGGGTACGGGCTAGCTAGAACATGAAGCAACGATCACAAAAACATAGATATCATCAAAAATTGAGTCAAAGCTGTACCTTTATCAAGCTTCTAAGTTGCTGAACCCTAAAATGAATTTTATGCTTTCTCCTATCACTATAATCGGCCAAAGATGAATGAAAATGGACTTCATTTTGGTTTTGTTTTAATTAATATTAGCTTAATAATGAAATACCAATTTTAACCCTTAATGAAAACATTATAAAATCACCTAATGCAAGCCCATTTATGACAATTTCCACTTTCAAGGGTTAATTTACAACTTACGGACCTTTCATTTAATAAGCCATGACAATTAGGCACATTTAACAAGTGGAATGCAACTTTTGCATTTTATGCGATTAAGTCCTTTTCTGAAATTAAGCATCTAAACAATAAAATTAACTCATGAAATTTTCACACATACATATTCACATGCTATAAACAAATAAAATAATATTAAAATAATTTTACGACCTCAGATTTGTGGTTCCAAAACCACTATTCTAATTTAACTAAAAACCAGGTTGTTACAACTCTCCCCCTTAAGGATTTTTGTCCCCGAAAATCTTACCAGCGAATAGGTATGGATATTGCTTTCTCATAGCATCCTCGGGTTCCCACGTAGGTTCTTCAACTCCGTGTCGATGCCACAGTAATTTTCCTAATGCAATTTTCTTATTTCTCAATTCTTTGATCTTACGGGCTAAATTTTGGATCGGTTCTTCACTGTATGAGTGTAACACCCTAACCTGTATCCATCGCCAAACTAGGGTTAAAGGCGTTACTGGACAAATCTAAACATCTCGCATTCATTTCTCAATCATCATAGCATTATCGTCACATATCATTACAAAGTCCCTTACATAGGTCAACGAGACCATATACATGCTTTAAAAAGGGGTCGGGACTAAACCGAGACATACAAATTTTCTCAAAAAATTAACAAAATTAACAAAATTTTCAAAGTTTCAAATGTCACATGCCTGTGTTAACAGGTCATGTGCCTCACATGGCTTTAGACATGCCCGTGTGTTTAAACCGTGGCAAAACAGGGCATACATACTGACTTAATCACATAGCCATAAGGCACGCCCGTGTACCTTGGCCGTGGTCGAAATTGACTTGGGTCACACGGCCAACCACACGCCTGTTTATCTATCTCATGTACCCTTCGAAATGGCCACACACGCCCATGTGCCAAGGTTGTGTGCCCCACATGGCCACCAGACACACCCGTGTGTCTACACTGTGCTCAAGACTAACTTGCATGACTAAGTTATAACAGACACACAGTCGAGACACACGCCGGTGTGCTCATCCGTGTGGGGAAAAATTAGGCTTGGTTTAAACCACATTTTCCACCTATCTCAAACACACCAAAACCGGAACATTTTTGTATCCTTTGCATACATTTAAAGGCAACCAAAACATGCCAATTCAATCATAAATCAAACTATATAACCTCAACCAATTCAATATGCCAACATCATCATAATTTACCAAAGTTCCAAATGCATAAACTCATTAATTCAATATCCCATAATAGACCATCACATAAACATTATAAACATCACATATCTTACTTATCAGACACACCATTTAGGCCAACTTAAGTGGCCATGCATACCAATATTTACAAGCCAAGTCTCATGGCTAATCACAACACAAAACATACCAAAATGACACTAGCCTATACATGTCATATACCATATATGCAACTCTCAAAATGGTACCAAAATAGATGTCCGATATTATGATTGAGTCACTGACAATTCTCTGATCTGAGCTAGCTTTATAACACTGTAAAACATAGAACATTTCACATAGTAAGCTTTAAAGCTTAGTAAGTTCGTACTGAATATAATTAACTACGCAAATCATCAATTAATAAACACTTTGTAATTTTCATATCATCATTCAAATCTACTCCACGACCAATTATTATGTATATAAAAATTCATCAACTTCATACACATAGTATCGACTACCACAAAGGTATCATATGTACCTATACTTTCCCATATTTATCTATTTCATTCATACCTCTTCGTTCATCACATTAATTCATTCAGAAATCTTTCAAAGCTCTAAGAATTTGCACACTTAGTGCATCAGAAGCTGTAACAATCTCACACACTTAGTGCCATTTCAATAAATCAAAGCTATCTCGGTATCGCACACTTAGTGCCTCATATAGCTGAAGCTATTCCAACTCGCACACTTAGTGCCATTTGTAGCTGAAGCTATTTCAAACAGTACACTTAGTGTCAAACATAATCGATTATCATCATGCTCAAACAGTAATCAAATACCTATACAATTTATGCATTATCAAAGCATTAAAACATAACTATAACATCATTTATCACGTACGAACTTACCTTGTACAATTGAAGATTCGGATTGTTTACTTGATAATCTTCGACTTCCCTTGACCTAAATCTGAATTTTACCCTAGTTCATATAAGCCCACACATTTCATTTATTTCATATTTTAGTTATTCATTTTCTCATTTTCACAATTTAATCCCTAATATGCATTTTTACTTAAAATCACTTTACAAAACATGTATATCAAGCACTAAGCTTTCATATTTCAACATTTAACATCACAAAACTCATGAATTCAACAATGGTATCTCATGAAATTATCAATAATTTCATGAATTTTAAGCATGGGCTAGTTAGAACACTTAACAACAATCATAAAAATGTAAAAATCATCAAAAACCAATCTTGAATGCTTACCCAATTTAGCTTAAATATAGCCGAACCCTAGTTAAAGTCCTTTCTTTTTCTTTTATAGTTTCAGCAAGAACAAACAAATAATGAACCAATTTGATGTTTTTTTAATTATAATAACATAATATTTTAATTACTAAATTAACCTTTTTCATTTCATTTAAAATCCACCAACTCATATCTAATTTTGTCCATACATTAATTCATTGGTATAATTGCATCATAAGGACCCTACATATATAAAGACATGGCAATTTGGCACTTTAACAAATAGAAAGCCACTTTTACCATTTACATGATTAGGTCCTTTTTGCAAATTAAGCACACAAACAATAAAATTTCCACATGAAACTTTCAAACATATCAGTTCACATATTATAAACACTAGAAATAATATTAAAATATTTTTTTGAGCTCAGATTTGTGGTCCCAAAACCACTACTTTGACTAGGTTCTAAACCGGGCTCTTACAGCTCTCCCGCTTAGGGATTTTTGTCCCTGAAAATCTTACCAGTGAATAGGTTTAGATATTGTTTCCTCATAGCATCCTCTAGTTCCCATGTAGCTTCTTCAACTCCGTGTCAATGCCACAATACTTTCACTAACATTATTGTTTTATTTCTCAACTCTTTGATCTCACGAGCTAAAATCTGTATTGGTTCTTCTTCATAAGACATATCAGGCTGAATTTCAACCTTAGTCGGGGAAATGACATGCGAAGGATCTGATCTGTATCTTCGTAGCATCGATACGTGAAATATGTTATATATCTTTTCTAACTCAGACAGCAGTGCTAATCGATAAGCCACTCGTCCAACTCGTTCTATGATCTCATAAGATCCAATGAATCTTGGACTCAACTTGCATTTTCTGCAAAATAGGAGTATTTTCTTCCATAGAGATACTTTCAAAAACACTTTGTCACCAATCTCAAACTCAATATCTTTTCGTTTCAGATCTGCATAAGATTTTTGATTATCTAACACTACTTTTAGACTATCATGAATCACTTTCACTTTCTGCTTAGTCTCTTTTATCAAATCAACTTCGTATATCTTTTTCTCAGTCAACTCAGTCCAATACAAAGGTGTTCGGCATTTACGACTGTACAATGCCTCGTAAGGAGCCATTTTGATACTTGATTGAAAGCTATTATTATATGCAAATTCAATCAGTGACGAGTATCCTTCCCACGTACCTTCAATCTCAAGAATACAACATCTCAACATATCCTTGAGTATCTGAATAACCCACTTGGATTGACCATCCGCCTGTGGGTGAAAAACAGTACTAAAGTGTAGTTTCATACCTAACGCATCTTGCAATTTCTTCCAAAAGCATCTCTATCTAAAATAATAGAAATGAAATCCTCCTTTATCTACCTAAAACTGAAGTAAATGAGGGAATGGAGCAGGCAATGAAATTGCTTTTGTGAATCAGTTGTATTAGTGGTACTCCATGCAATCTCACAATCTGAGAAATGTACAACTCAGCAAGGTTATCAAGTGACTAATCTATACGAACTGGAATGAAATGAGCCAATTTAGTCAATCTATCAACCACAACCCAGATTGCATCTTTCATAGTTGGTGATAGAGGTAATCACAATACAAAATCCATCGTGATTCTGTCACATTTCCACTTCGGAATCATAATCGGTTGTAACTAACCAAACGGCACCTGATGTTTAGCTTTAACTTAATAACAGATTAAACATTTCAAAACAAAATCAGATATATCTCTTTTCATTCCAGATCACCAATAATGCTGTTTCAAATTGTTGTACATTTTTGTACTACCCGGATGTACAGATAAACGACTATTGTGAGCTTCGTGCAAAATCATCTGAATCAACTTTGAATTTCTCAGAACATAAATCCAATCTCGAAATCTTAAGCAATCATCATTATCAACTCGAAATTCAAAATCAAAATCCAAATCACACTGAGCTCGTTTTGGTATTATCCCATTAGCAACCTTTTGAGCATCAATAATCTGTTGAATAAAAATGGTCTAGCTTTCAACTCAGCTAAAATCACCATCATCAGACAAAGTTAACTGAGTATTCATCACACGCAATGCAAACAATGATTTTTGACATAGAGCATCAGTAACAACATTGGCCTTTCCCGGATGGTAGTCAGCTACAGGCTCGTAGTCTTCTAACAACTCTAACCATCTTCGCTGTCGTAGATTCAGATCTTTCTAAGTCATCAAATATTTTAAGCTATTGTGATCATAATAAACGTGACATTTCTCACCAAATAGATAGTGGCGCCAAATCTTCAACGCAAATAGAATCACAGCTAACTCAAGGTCGTACTTTGAATAGTTCTTTTCATACAACTTTAATTGTCTCGAGGCATAAGCTATGACTTTGCCTTCCCGCATCAAAACACAACCTAGACCATTCAACGAAGCATCACTGTAGATCACAAATTCTTTACTCAATTCTAGTTGTACCAACACTAGAGCTTCTGTTAATAGGGCTTTCAACTAATTGAAGCTTTTTCGGCACTTTTCAGACCATTCAAACTTTCCATCTTTCTGAAGCAGTTTTATTAACGGAGTTGCAATCATAGAAAAGCCTTTTACGAATCGTCTATAATAGCTAGCAAGTCCCATAAAACTACAAACTTCAGTAACATTTCTTGGAGGTCCAAAATAACTAAAATTTTCCTTGGATCAACTTGGATACCTGATGCTGATACAATATGGCCCAGAAAACCAACTTATCATAACCAAAACTCACATTTGCTAAACTTCGCATAAAATTGTTTATCACGCAAAGTCTGTAATACTATTCTTAGATGCTCGACATGTTTAGATGCATCATGCGAATAAATCAATATGTCATCAATGAATACGAGAAGAAATCAATCTAAATATGGTCTAAAAATTCTGTTCATCAAATCCATAAAAATAGTAGGTGCATTTGTTAATCCAAAAGGCACAACTAGAAACTCATAGTGGTCGTACCTCATTTGAAAAGCAGTTTTTGGAATATCTAAATATTTTTCTCTCAGCTGATAGTAACCCGGTCTCAAATCTATCTTTGAAAGCACAGTAGCTCCTTTCAATTGATCAAACGAGTCATCATTTCAGGGTAGAGGATATTTCTTCCTGATAGTCACTAATTCAACTGACGATAACCAATACACAATCTCATTGTGCCATCTTTCTTTTTCACAAATAGAACAGGAGCACCCCAAGGTGACAAACTCAGTCTTGCGAATCCTCTATCGGTCAACTCTTGCAACTGAGATTTTAATTCTTTTAACTCAGTCGGTGCCATTCTATACAGAGCTATCAAAATTAGAGTAGTTCCTGGTATTAATTCGATATCGAATTCAACTTCTCAGATTGGAGGTAAACCTTGTAACTCATCCGGAAACACATTTGAATATTCACAAACAACTGACACTGATTCAATCTTCTTTTCAGTCACTTTCGTGTCGAGCACATAAGCTGAATAAGTTTCGCAACCTTTTCTCACATATTTCTGAGCTAACATCATTGAAATCACAACTAGCAATTCATTCAAAACATCTGATTCAACTTGAATAATCTTATTACTCTGACATCTCAAATCAATGATTTTTCGTTTGCAATTTACAACAGCATCATGCAATGTTAACCAGTCCATAACCAGGATTATGTCAAACTTGTCAATGGTAACAACATCAAATCAGCCAGAAAATAATTACCCCGAATCATCAATGCACAATTCTTGCACACTTTATCAACCAAGCCTAAGAGGTTCGATACTCTAATTACAAATTCAGTAGACTCTATAGGCAAAGTCTTACTTAATACTAAATTCATGTATATATACGAATGAGTAGACCTTAGATCTATCAATGCAATAACTTTAGTATCATAAAGAGTAAAAGTATCGATAATAACATCTGGAGATTGTGACAGCCCTAATTTGACTCTAGTTGAGAAGTGGTTTCGGGACCACAAAATCGAGTCAGAAGAATAATTAAATGTTATATTTTATGCCTATTATAACTGAAAGTGTATGTGTGAAAGATTTTTTCTTTTAAATGTGAAATTAATTAGAAAGGACTTATGTGTGAAACTTTGGAAATGTGATAGGTTAAATGGTAGTGGGCAAACAATGCATGGTGGAAAAAAATGTAGACTTGCATGTCAAATTCCCCACTTTAGAGGAAGTGGCCGACCATGATGGTATGGGATACAAAATATATGCATTTTGTATTAATATTATAATGACTACATGGTTTTATAATAGGAAATAAGTATAAAAAAAGGCCATACATCCTTGCCTTGTTCATGCGAATGTTTGAGAAAGAATGGAGAAAAATGCTTTGAGGATTTCGGTAATGGAGCAAGCTCAAAATCTAAGGTAGAACAAAAGGGCTCTTTGATATTTTGCCTTGGTGATTCTAATTGGAGGTATGTTTAATTTTATTTCTTGATAATTTATGTGAAATTGAGTTAATTGCTAAGATCCTTTCATAGCCCATGACTCAATTTTTGTTATTGGTTTGAAGTGATGCATTTGGCTATGGGTTGTAGAGTGTCTTGGTTGGTGTTTTGATGTTTTTGTGATGAGGCATGAAGATGGTTGATTTTAAGTGTTTAATAAAAAGGATTGGATGTGAGTGTGTGTGAAATAGCAACTGATGAGTCTCGGTAACTTCATGAAGAGTTCGACTATTGTGTTTATGTGAATATATATATGCTGAATGTAGTCTTGGATAAGTAAATTTTGATGTATTAGATTGGTAACATGGTTATGCAGATTGTGAAAATGTGATAAAGGTGTCAAGAAATATTTGTAAACATGCATATTACCGAATGTGTTCATGAATGAATAAGTTATGTGGGTTGTTTAAATGAAAGAAATGGATAAGTTAAGGTATAATTGAGTGTTCGAATATGAATTTAAGAAGAATGATACATTCGACTATGCTTTGATGTGCTTGGATTGTTGTTCATTGAGTAAGTGATTGAGGAATGGTTAGAAGAATTTGAATGCTAAACTAGTTGATTTGTTTATAATGTCCGATTATGATCATTTATAGAGATGTGAATGAATTGTTGTTATGTGAATAAATATTTGTTTGATGATATATATATGTATTCGGCAATGGGATAAAATGTGTATTAAGGTAAGTTTCATGGTGATTATGCTTGTGATGTTGGGTTAATATTCGGCATTGAGTAATGTGGGGTAAGGTGATTAATCGGCTACAAAATTAGCTAAATTGAAAAGGTATGTTTAATGATATGCTTAGTGTAATGTATAATCTTATAACTCGGTTTGGTATTGAGATAAAGGTTAGATGTATGATTGGATTTTGGTATGTGTTAAATTGGTTAATCAAAGATTGAATATGACGAAATGTTAATGAATAACATAATTGGTTTGCACCTTAAATAGTTGAAATAAAGCTTGCCGATTATGATTTAATGTTTAAATTGTAATGGTCATATATAGGTATATATATATGCCTTATGTATGTACCATGTACACATAAGGACATTCGGCAATATGATTAAATTCATGTATAAGGAAGCATGATAAATTAAGTGACTCTTTGCTTGTGAATGTGAATTAGATATAAATTAAATAAGCATGAAACCGAGTCATGGCATGTTTTATTAAATATGATACATATTGAAATCTATTGTTTTAGATATAGATTAAATGATATGTGATTGCCAAATGTGATTGTTAAGTGAATAATATTAGTTAAGTACTTAAGCAAATCTACTGTTTTACTTAAGTTTAAGAGCAAAGAGGATCAAAGTCGGATAGGGGAAAAGAGAAAGTAAACGAATAGCCGTGGATATCTAGTCGTCGACCACTTCCGAGGTAAGTTTTAAGTGATTAAACGTTGAGTAAATTCAATCATAATAGGACATAATGAGTTGATTTAATAAGATATGATGTGGCCATGATATGTCTTAAACTCAAATGGTAAGTTCATAAGTGTTTGGACTTGGAAATTTAGGAGCAAATCGTAATAATTTGCTTAGGACAGCAGCAGTAACGTGATTTTAGAAAATCATTATAAATTGTTGGTGTGGAATTATAGGCTGAATAAAATACGTAATCAAATCTTGATTAGTCTAGTTTCTTATAAAAGAGACCGTATAAGCAAAGAGATTTCCTATAAAGAGATATTTAAAGTTGTGTGAGACAGTGTCAGAATGACTCCGAAATCCCCTGTTCTGTATTTAGAAAACCATTATAATTTGTACAAAAATGGTTATAAGATAAAATTTATATGCTTAGACTCCTTAATGAGTCTAGTTTCAAATGAAATCAACTAGAACATATTTTGAATTCTGTACAATGAGAAATTTGATTCATAGTGAAGAGTGGTCAGATTAGTCAAACAGTGAAACAGGGGATACGTTAAGAAAAATCTGGTATTTATTGGCCAAACCTAAAATTCTGAAAATTTTCTGGATAAAAGATATATGAGTCTATATTAAGGGAAAATTAACGGCAATTGATTTGGAGTTTTGTAACTCCATTTATAAATAATTTAGTGACTATTGCTCAGGAAAACAACTTGTAGTGAATATGTGATTTTGTTGTAAACATTGATGAAACTATTTGAGTTGCTTATAAGCCATTGCTGAAATTGATGTACAGGATAAATATGTATATGTGGTAAAGCCGAATGGCTAACATGAAATATGTATGAGATATATATATGTGGTAAATCCGAATGGCTAATGTGAAGTATGTATGAGATATGTATATTTGGTAAAGCCGAATGGCTAATGTGAAATATGTAGGAGATGTGTGTATATTGTGGCCGAATGACCAAATGTGAAAGGTGTGTATTATTAGATATTTGATGAGGCAAATGAATTACAAATATGACAGTCGATGTGAATGTTGTAACATGTGATTAAATGTACATGAAACTTGGAAATATATTCCGGGTAAGACCCGATGACTACGTGTGGAGATTATGTCCGGGTAAGACCCGATGACTACGTGTGGAGATTTCGTTCGGGTAAGACTCGATAACAATGCGTGGGGATTATTCGAGCTAAAGGTCTCGCTGAAGATCCGAGTAAAGCATAAGATTATACGTCTTCACAGTAACAATTGGTAATAAATACGTTCAATGCGTTAAGTTGGTCAGGTATGTATTTTGAGATTATATTTAAGCTTGATTTGGATTAAATCACAAGGTTGTTATGTGATGCATATGTGAGTAAAGCAATAAGACTGTTCTATGATTATTGTGAATTTGGTCAATGTGAAAAGTTAGGTGAAAATATGTGATGTACCTATGTTTATAAGAGATCACTATCAAGTGAGAATTTATCTGCTTATTATGTATTACGTAATTGTGTATATTCGGCCAAAAAGGGTAGTATACCTAGAAAGAGGTTATATGAGAATTCGTAAGATCGACTTTTAATTTGGTTGGTCAGGTATGTGATAAATACTTGTACATGTTAGACCCATCAGAATTAAATCATGATTGTAAAGTGAAAAGCAAATATGAAAATGCCATATGAATATGTGAGTATTCGGTTATGGAGAAATACTATAGGATATTGGGAGATATACATTTTGATTAATCCGATGAGGATAACTATAGATATGAAATGAAATGTTATATGTGAATCAAATAAACCAATTGGTTATATTTAAGTTCACTGGTTTTAAACTGCTTAAGACTTACGAAGCTTACAAAAGCTTACTCTGTTGTTATGTTTCTCTGTTTTATAGATTGTTGATTCTGGACTTTTTGGTCGGGGATCGTTAGCAACTTGTCACATTATCACTATCCACTGTTTGGTACTGCTATGTTTTGGATTATCTTATGGCATGTATAGAATAGACTAGTAGTGGGAGGATATTTTGGTTAATGTATATAAGCCATGCGAATACGACATCTTTTGAATGTTTACTTTTATAAGTTTTTTTTTTAATTTTATCCCTGGTTGTGTCTAGCAATTATCCAATTGAATGATCTTTACTTCAAGAAAATGTTCAAAATTTTACTGATCTGGCATGAGTTACAAGTCCGGTAATGCCCCTTACCTATTCCGGCGACGGTTACGGGATAGGGGTGTTACATTTAGTGGTACCAGAGCTACAGTTTAGTCGATTCTAGGACTAACGTAGCATGTGTGAGTCTAGCTATACATGCCATAAAGTGATAAAATGATAGTGTGATGATTTCTAACAGTCAAAATGTGTTTTTCGTAATATAATGAATTCCAATCCCGATCAAGCTGTAGCAGATGGTATTGAGAGGATATAAACATGCTTATGATGTGTCAAAATTGAGAAAGGTATGAATAGAAGCATGATATACATTTGAAGTATTGAAATGCAAAGTAATTTTGCTGAATGTGTTATGAAATAAATAGGGAAAAGTATATTAGGATAATAGTGATGTATATTTTATTCATGAGAAGTTATATTTTGGTTCAGGACTTTATGTAAATGGGCAAAATATATACATATATATGTCATCTATTAGAGATGGAATTGCTGTGTAATTATGCTTTGTTAATGTTATATGTGATGTTTTATAGACTTGGTTAAGTCATTTCAATGTGTAATAACGAATGAATATGGGCATTATGTGTGCGAATGATTAGAGGCACTGTGTGTGCAAATTCCGTTAATCGGGCACTATGTGTGCGAGATCAGTAATTGAGGCACTGTGTGTGCGAGTTCTTCAACCAAGCACTATGTGTTTGAGATCGGTCAGTGGGCACTAAGTGTGTGAAATGAGATTCATGTAAGACCTCATCTGGGACGAAGACATTGATTTGAGATGTAGTGTAAGACCATGTCTAGGACATGGCATCGACTCGATAAGTGATAACATGTAAGAACATGGTTGGACTATGGCTTTAAGTAAACGACTTACTCAGACAAGTATGACGCTCTTTAAATTGACAAAGTTTAGGAAGTAGAATTGAAGTTAGATGTTGAATTTTAATTAGATACTGATATTCGGTATTTGAGTTTGAATTGGGGATTAATAGATATAAATTGACGATTGATTATTGTTTCGGCTGTAATTTTGTTATAAGTGGATATAAAAAAAAGTGGATATGTTGTTAAGGAATGGATTTACGTTATATGTACACTTAAGTGCTTAGTTGAAAATGTGTTACGGATTTAGGCTATGAGATTCACGGTATATGAAATTATATGTGCTATTGCTGAATGGACACTATTTTGTTCAAGAAATTACTTTGATTAAGTTTTGACATTCGAAAGTTTGTAAGAATTTTTGATGAATGCTGATAATTTTGGATATACGAGTTATGCGCTAGAATAAATCTCATGCCAGTGTATTATATCAAGCTTTATGCCTAATCGACTGTATACGGGTAACGTTAACTATGATTGAATGTGCTAAATGAGCTAAATGTTCAGGTATGTGGAAGTTGACTTTTCTTTTGGAAATGAGTTAAGTTGAATATTGAGATGTGATAAAGTTATAAAAGATATTCATTGGGATGTTTAAGAACATGTATACTTTCGACGATGTTACGGCTTATATATATATGAATGAACATGCGGGTTATGAATATGTGAGTTGATGTTATGTATTTGTTTTAAGATAAGAGGATGATTTTATGGGTCAATGTGGAATCGGTAATGAATTACAATTGTTATCGATGAGTTAATGTTTATATGGACATAATTCAATAAGAGGACGTTATCCTAACCTAGTCGCTAGTAAGATTTTCAGGGACGAAAATCCCTAAAGAGGGGGAGAGTTGTGACAACCCTAATTTGACTCTAGTCGAGAAGTGGTTTCGGGACCACAAAATCAAGTCACAAGAATAATTAAATGTTATATTTTATGCCTATTATAACTGAAAGTGTATGTGTGAAAGATTTTGTCTTTTAAATGTGAAATTAATTAGAAACGACTTATGTGTGAAACTTTGGAAATGTGATAGGTTAAATGGTATTGGGCAAATAATGCATGGTGGAAAAAAATGTAAACTTGCATGTCAAATTCCCCACTTTAGAGGAAGTGGCCGACCATGATGGTATGGGATACAAAATAAATGCATTTTGTATTAATATTATAATGACTACATGGTTTTATAATAGGAAATAAGTATTAAAAAAAAAGAAGGCCATACATCCTTGCCTTGTTCATGCGAATGTTTGAGAAAGAATGGAGAAAAATACTTTGAGGATTTCGGTAATGGAGCAAGCTCAAAATCTAAGGTAGAACAAAAGGGCTCTTTGATATTTGGCCTTGGTGATTCTAATTGGAGGTATGTTTAATTTTATTTCTTGATAATTTATGTGAAATTGAGTTAATTGCTAAGCTCCTTTCATAGCCCATGACTCAATTTTTGTTATTGGTTTGAAGTGATGCATTCGGCTATGGGTTGTAGAGTGCCTTGGTTGGTGTTTTGATGTTTTTGTGATGAGGCATGAAGATGGTTGATTTTAAGTGTTTAATAAAAAGGATTGGATGTGAGTGTGTGTGAAATAGCAAATGATGAGTCTCGGTAACTTCATGAAGAGTTTGGCTATTGTGTTTATGTGAATATATATATGCTGAATGTAGTCTTGGATAAGTAAATTTTGATGTATTAGATTGGTAACATGGTTATGCCGATTGTGAAAATGTGATAAAGGTGCCAAGAAATATTTGTAAACAGGCATAGTACCGAATGTGTTCATGAATGAATAAGTTATGTGGGTTGTTTAAATGAAAGAAATGGATAAGTTAAGGTATAATTGAGTGTTCGAATATGAATTTAAGAAGAATGATACATTCGACTATGCTTTGATGTGCTTGCATTGTCGTTCATTGAGTAAGTGATTGAGGAATGGTTAGAAGAATTTGAATGCTAAACTAGTTGATTTGTTTATAATGTCCGATTATGATCATTTATAGAGATGTGAATGAATTGTTGTTATGTGAATAAATATTTGTTTGATGATACATATATGTATTCAGCAATGGGATAAAATGTGTATTAAGGTAAGTTTCATGGTGATTATGCTTGTGAGGTTGGGTTAATATTCGGCATTGAGTAATGTGGGGTAAGGTGATTAATCGGCTACGAAATGAGCTAAATTGAATAGGTATGTTTAATGATATGCTTAGTATAATGTATAATCTTATAACTCGGTTTGGTATTGAGATAAAGGTTAGATGTATGATTGGATTTTTGTATGTGTTAAATTGGTTAATCAAAGATTTAATATGACGAAATGTTAATGAATAACATAATTGGTTTGCACATTAAATAGTTGAAATAAAGCTTGCCGATTATGATTTAATATTTAAATTGTAATGGTCATATATAGGTATATATATATATGCCTTATGTATGTACCATGTACACATAAGGACATTCGGCAATATGATTAAATTCATGTATAAGGATGCATGATAAATTAAGTGACTCTTTGCTTGTGAATCTGAATTAGATATAAATTAAATAAGCATGAAATCGAGTCATGGCATGTTTTATTAAATATGATACATATTGAAATCTATTGTTTTAGATATAGATTAAATGATATGTGATTGCCAAATGTGATTGTTAAGTGAATAATATTAGTTAAGTACTTAAGCAAATCTACTGTTTTACTTAAGCTTAAGAGCAAAGAGGATCAAAGTCGGATAGGGGAAAAGAGAAAGTAAACGAATAGCCGTGGATATCTAGTCGTCGACCACTTCTGAGGTAAGTTTTAAGTGATTAAACGTTGAGTAAATTCAATCATAATAGGACATAATGAGTTGATTTAATAAGATATGATGTGGCCATGATATGTCTTAAACTCAAATGGTAAGTTCATAAGTGTTTGGACTTGGAAATTTAAGAGCAAATTGTAATAATTTGCTTAGGATAGCAGCAGTAACGTAATTTTAGAAAATCACTATAAATTGTTGGTGTGAAATTATAGGCTGAATAAAATATGTAATCAAAGATTAATTAGTCTAGTTTCTTATAAAAGAGACCGTGTAAGCAAAGAAATTTCCTATAAAGAGATATTAAAAGTTGTGTGAGACAGTGTCAGAATGACTCCGAAATCCCCTGTTCTGTTTTTAGAAAACCATTATAATTTGTACAAAAATGGTTATAAGATAAAATTTATATGCTTAGACTCCTTAATGAGTCTAGTTTCAAATGAAATCAACTAGAACATATTTTGAATTCTGTACAATGAGAAATTTGATTCATAGTGAAGAGTGGTCAGATTAGTCAAACAGTGAAACAGGGGAAATGTTAAGAAAAATCTGGTATTTATTGGCCAAACCTAAAATTCTGAAATTTTTATGGATGAAATATATATGAGTCTATATTCAGGGAAAATTAACGGCAATTGATTTGGAGTTTTGTAGCTCCATTTATAAATAATTTAGTGACTATTGCTCAGGAAAACAGCTTGTAGTGAATATGTGATTTTGTTGTAAACATTGATGAAACTATTTGAGTTGCTTATAAGCCATTGCTGAAATTGATGTACAAGATAAATATGTATATGTGGTAAAGCCGAATGGCTAACATGAAATATGTATGAGATATATATATGTGGTAAATCCGAATGGTTAATGTGAAGTATGTATGAGATATGTATATTTGGTAAAGCCGAATGGCTAATGTGAAATATGTAGGAGATGTGTGTATATTGTGGCCGAATGACCAAATGTGAAAGGTGTGTATTATTAGATATTTGATGAGGCAAATGAATTACAAATATGATAGTCGATGTGAATGTTGTAACATGTGATTAAATGTACATGAAACTTGGAAATATATTTCGGGTAAGACCCGATGACTACGTGTGGAGATTATGTCCGGTAAGACCCGATGACTACGTGTGGAGATTTTGTTCGGGTAAGACCCGATAACTACGTGTGGGGATTATTCGAGCTAAAGGTCTCGCTGAAGATCCGAGTAAAGCATAAGATTATACGTCTTCACAGTAACAATTGGTAATAAATACGTTCAATGCGTTAAGTTGGTCAGGTATGTATTTTGAGATTATATTTAAGCTTGATTTGGATTAAATCACAAGGTTGTTATGTGATGCATATGTGAGTAAAGCAATAAGACTGTTCTATGATTATTGTGAATTTGGTCAATGTGAAAAGTTAGGTGAAAATATGTGATGTAGCTATGTTTATAAGAGATCACTATCAAGTGAGAATTTATCTGCTTATTGTGTATTACGTAAATGTGTATATTCGGCCAAAAAGGGTAGTATACCTAGAAAGAGGTTATATGAGAATTCGTAAGATCGACTTTTAATTTGGTTGTTCAGGTATGTGATAAATGCTTGTACATGTTAGACCCATCAGAATTAAATCATGATTGTAAAGTGAAAAGCAAATATGAAAATGCCATATGAATATGTGAGTATTCGGTTATGGAGAAATACTATAGGATATTGGGAGATATACATGTTGATTTGTCCGATGAGGATAACTATGGATATGAAATGAAATGTTATGTGTGAATCAAATAAACCAATTGGTTATATTTAAGTTCACTGGTTTTAAACTGCTTAAGACTTACGAAGCTTACAAAAGCTTACTTTGTTGTTATGTTTCTCTGTTTTATAGATTGTTGATTCTGGACTTTTTGGTCGGGGATCGTCAGCAACTTGTCACACTATCACTATCCACTGTTTGGTACTGCTATGTTTTGGATTATCTTATGGCATGTATAGAATAGACTAGTAGTGGGAAGATATTTTGGTTAATGTATATAAGCCATGCGAATACAACATCTTTTGAATGTTTACTTTTATAAGTTTTTTTTTAATTTTATCCCTGGTTGTGTCTAGCAATTAACCAATTGAATGATCTTTACTTCAAGAAAATGTTCAAAATTTTACTGATCTGGCATGAGTTACAAGTCCGGTAATGCCCCTTACCTATTTCGGTGACGGTTACGGGATAGGTGTGTTACAGAGATGATCCTTCTTCACGTACTCGAATAGTGTAGGCTCATGCAAGTGCTCTAGTATCAGATCTAGCTGTAGTGTCTCGCGTCACACCTCTACCACCACTCGCATTTCCTATGTTTCTCAGGGTCTACCTCTAGCTACAGTGTTTCTCGGCCTCATGTTTTGAGCATTACCTTTTTTAGCTAAATCTAGGCAATCTTTTATAAAGTGATCCCGTAAACCACAATTGTAACAAGCTCTATTATTACGTTTCCCCCAGCAATCTCCAAAATGCTGTCTTCCACATTGTTTACACCCAGGCTTAACATTTTTTAAGTTATCAACACTCGATACTAATGTGGCTTGAGCTTTAGGATTAGTGTATTGCTTTTCGCGATCTCTATTCTGATATCCCATTGAAGTTGTAGATTGATCAAAGTAATCTCTTGATTTCTACGATGAGGAATGTAAGATTTATTCATCAATCTCTTTCTCAAATCTCTCATCTCTACATCAACTTTTCCCTTTTCTTTACTAAGGTCCTCAGCTTTACAAGCCCTCTCAACCAACACTACGAATTCTTTTAGCTCAAGTATCCCGACTAATAGTTTTATGTCTTCGTTCACTTCATCAACAAATCTTTTACACATAATCTTTTTAGTAGACATGTATTCTCGAACATACTTGCTCAAATGTACAAATTCTCTTTCGTATTCTGTTACAGTCATCCGACCTTGTTTCAACTCCAAAAACTCTTTATTTTTATGATCGAGGAATCTTTGACTTATGTACTTCTTCTGGAACTCGGTCTGAAAGAATTCCCAGGTAACTCGTTCCCTAGGAACCACCGATATCAACATTTTCCACCGGTGATATGCATTATCTTTAAGCAAAGATACTACGCATTTAATACATTCATTTGAAGTACAGGACAACTCATCGAATACTCAGATAGTGTTCTCAAGCCAGAACTCAGCCCTCTCTACATCATCATGAACCGCAGCCTGAAACTTTTTAGCCCCGTGTTTATGAATCTTATCAACCAGTGGTGTAACCCCTAACCTGTATCCATCAGCGAAAAGGGGTTACGAGGTATTACCAAACGAAACACAACTTTTAGACATTCATGGATATACATAGAAATTAATTATCTTAATACATCACATTTGAATAAATACTAAATCAAACTAAATTTTACAGGTTACACATAAATTAAATAACATTCCACCATAATCGTTATTAAAAGGCCGAATATAAGCATAAGGATTAAAACATCTCATTACACATTATTTAAGACCATACATACATGCAACCTTATTATAAGTTTTATCTTAACTAACTTACTCATTAAAAACCTAAGTTACTATTCATATGGTCATTTATTAAAACTATAGCCGATTATATATATAGCATGCAAAAATACATATGCCTTATTTGATGTCAACTTCCATTATACTCTATCATTTTACGTGCATAAAACATTTCCAAGAACTAAACCAAATAATCACACATACTATTATCACTTATCAAGCAACGTAATAGTTCATACTATTATCACTAGGCATAAAGCCCGATTTAATTCACCAGCACAAGGCTTGCTAGGCTCAAAGCCCAAATATCACTATTATAAAGTTGTCTCATAAACAATTTATATACCGAAAATCCTAAATATTCCATATAGTTCATACAGACTTTCGGATGTTATAACTCAGTCAAATTAGCTTAAATACATTATTTCCATACTTAATCATATTCGGCTAACTCTACTATAAATCTATGAATTCCAAATCAGCATATTAAGAAATACATAATTAAAATTAACAATATCTATTTGCTTATAGAGTTACCTCAGACGATGAAAAACCGATATGGATCGGCTGGTAGACAACTTTATTTTTCCCCGATCTAAATCAGATTTTCTCTTTTCTTGATCTAAATTAATATAAATTAAACTTATTAAATCAAATATTCAACCAAATTCATCCAAACACACACAAATGGGCAAATTACACTTTTACCCCTAATATTTCACATTTTTCACAATTTAATCCCTATTACATAAAACACAAAATATGCACAATCTCACAACAACATAGTTAGGCCGAATATCCATTATACTCATACTAGTCCATATATTTCATTTATTTCACATTTTAATCCCTCAATTTATTATTTTTACAATTTAGTCCTAATTACTCAAAATCATCAAAAACTCCAATACAAAACATGTTAATCTGAAACATATCTTTATTATTTCATCATCAACCATCACAAAACACAAATATTCATCAATGGCATAACTCAAAAATTCATCAAAATAACAAATTCTAGCATGGATCGAATAGTATTCGAAGCAACAATCTCAAAAACGTAAAAATTATCGAAAGCCAAGTTAAACTCATACCTTAATTTGAACTTCAAGTTGCCGAACTTAAAACCACAACCTAAGCTTTCTTTTTCTTTTAGTTTCAGCACTAACCAAGAATTATGAAAGCTTATTTTAATTTTTATGTTATATAATTTCATATATTATTACATGTTTTACTAAATTAACCTTTATAATAATATATAAAACCTTTATAATTCATTGTCATTGCCGCCCATGCTATATCCATTTAGTCAAATTGCAACAGAAATGCTTCAACTCGGAAAGCCATTAACAATTTGGCCCTTATGCTTTTAACTATCAAGTTTTTAATTTACGTGATTAAGTCCGGTTTTTTAATCGGACACTCAAACAACAAAATTAAATCATGAAAATTTTACCAATATAAATTCACACGAAATAAACACAGAAAATAATTTTTTAATATTTTTCTGACTCAAATTCGTGGTCCCAAAACCACTGTTCAAATTAGGGTCTAAATCGGGCTATTATAACTCTCCCCCTTAGGGATTTTCATCCCCAAAAATCTTACCGGTGAATAGGTTCAGATAACGTTCTCTCATTGCAACTTCTGGCTCCCACGTTGTTTCCTCAACTCCGTGTTTATGCCACAGTACTTTAACCAATGGAATTTTCTTATTTGACAACTCTTTAATTTCACGAGCTAGAATGTGAATCGGTTCTTCTTCATATGTCATATCGGGTTAATCTCAACCTCAGCCGGGCTAATTACATGTGAAGGATCAGATCGATATTTACGGAGCATCGAAACATGGAATACATTGTGGATCTTTTCTAACTCAGGTGACAGTAATAATTTGTAAGCAACCGGTCCGATACGTTCTATAATCTCATACGGGCCAATGAACCTCGGACTTAATTTGCCTTTATGACTGAATTTGAGTACTTTCTTCCACGGTGAGACTTTCAAAAACACTCTATCCTAATCTAAAACTCTATATCTTTACATTTCAGGTACGCATATGATTTTTGACGATCTGCTGTTGCTCTTAGACTTTCACGAATCACTTTCACTTTTTGTTCAGTTTCTCTAATCAAATCAACCTCGTGTATCTTGTTTTCACTGAGTTCAGTCCAATACAATGGTGTACGAAATTTACGGCCATATAAAGCCTCGTAAGGTGCCATTTTGATACTCGATTGAAAGCTATTATTAAACGCAAATTCAATCAGAGGTAGGTATCATTCCCATGTACCTTCAAGCTCGAGAATACAACATCTCAATATATCATTAAGTATCTGAATGATTCACTAGGACTGACCATCTTTCTGGGGATGAAATGCAGAGCTAAAATGCAATTTAGTACCTAATGCATCTTGCAGTTTCTTCCAAAACCGCGATGTAAACCTCGGATCTCTATTGGAAACAATAGAAATAGGTACTCCACAATACCCAGATTGCAACTTTATCGAGCAAATAATCTATACGAACCGGAACAAAGTGAGTAGATTTAGTCAATCTATCCACAATACCAGATTGCATCTTTCTTGCTCGGTGTCATTGGTAAACCGGTTACAAAATCTATCGTAACTCTATCCCATTTCCATTCAGGTATCATGATCAAATGTAGCAATCCAAAAGGTACCTGATGCTCGGCTTTTACTTGCTGACAGACTAAACATTTCGATACAAAGTCAAAAATGTCTCGTTTCATACCTTGACACCAATAGTGTTGTTTCAGATCATTATACATCTCTCTACTACCCGAGTGAATAGATAGCCGACTGTTATGAGCTTCGTTCAAAATCATCTACATCAACTCTGTATTTCTCAAAATGCATATTCAGTTTCTAAATCTCAAATAGTTATTAGCATCTACTTGAAACTTCGAATCAGTATTTAAATCACATTGAGCTCATTTTGTTATCAACTCATTATCAACCTTCTGGGCATCACAAACCTATTGAACAAATAACGGTCTTGCTTTCAATTCAACTATTATCCAACCATTATCAGACATAGCCATATACTTATTCATTGCATGCAAAGTAAATAGTGATTTTCGGCTTAAAGCATCAGCAACAACATTAGCCTTTCCCAGGTGGTAGTCAATCACTAGCTCGTAGTCTTTTAACAATTATAACCATCGGCGTTGTCTCAAATTTAGATCTTTTTGAGTCATTAAGTATTTTAGACTTTTGTGATCAGAATAGACATGACTTTTCTCACCGAACAGATAGTGGAGCCATATCTTTAATCCAAACACAATAGCTACCAATTCTAAATCGTGTGTCTTATAAGCTATAACTTTGGCTTCCTACATCAGTACACAACCCAAACCATTTAAAGATGCATCACTATAGATAACAAATTCTTTACCCGATTCTGGCTGAACTATCATTGGAGCTTCGGTCAAAAGGGCTTTCAATTGATCAAAGCTTTTCTAGCACTTTTTTGACCATTCGAATTTAACATCTTTCTGTAATAGCATCATCATCAGGGTTTCAATCATAGAGAAACTTTTCATGAATCGTCTATAGTAACCAGTAAGTCCCTGAAAACTTTAGACTTCAGAAATGTTTCTGAGAAGTTTCTAGTCAAGTATTGCTAAAATTTTACTCGGATCAACCCGAATACCTAATGATGAAATATCATGTCCAAGAAAGCTTACTTCGTGTAACCAGAACTCACATTTACTAAACTTTGCATACAACTATTTTTCTTGCAACGTCTGTAACACAAGTTTCAAAAGCTCAGCATGTTCGGTGTACCAACCCATTTTTAAGGTTAATCGAAACAGTGGTTTCAAGGCCACCAAATCTGACGAGTAGGTTTGTAAATATTATATTTAATATTTACGAGTTAATTGTGATTTTCAAAATGTTTTTGATATTGTGATTTTTTTGTTTTATAAACGATTTATTAAGTTCAAGTGGTATGACCCTAAGGTTAAGTGGGTTTAGAAAATGAGGTATTGGGGACCTTGTTTCTATAAACTAAATCGTAAATATTTTTATAAATATTTACGGAGTGGCAATAAGATGGTATTAAAGTTTCGTTGAAAAATTTTATCATTTCAATAGTTAATTAAGCAAAAAGGACTAAATCGAGTAAAGTGTAAAACTTGTGTACTATTAGTTAAGGTTTCTAATAGCTATGATTTATTAAAGTGGAGGTACTTATGTTGTAATTATACCATTTAAGTGTTAATGGACATTTATGGGAGTTGGTATTGTTGAAATTTGTTTTAAATCAAAAAGGTAAAATAGTAAATTGGAAATTAATGTTAAAATGAATAAAACAAATTATGTATCATCTTCCACTATCATTTTGGCAACCAAAAATTGAGAAAGAATGGCAGCCATGGAAATTGGATTGCATGGTATGGTTTTTGATTCCTGTTTTTAATAATTATTACGTTTTTGGGATCATTGCTTTATGTTCTAGCTAGCCCATATCTCTGATTTCAAAACTATTAAAGCACTTGAATGTTGTCATTGTTGAATGCATGAGTATGTTTTTAGTTTATGCTTGAAAATAAATCATTGTTCTTAAATGTACAAGTTTTGTAAAGTGAATTTTGGTAAAAATGTTAATTTTGGATTAAATTGTAAAATGCTAAAATTTAGTGGTTACTATGTCCAATAAATTAAAAATATGGGCTAATAGTAATATATGGAAAATTTGGCTAGCTTGGGTTTGTGTTTAATTTCATGAAATTCTGATTTTATGTGTTAAGGACTAAATTGTAAAAGTGTGAAATTTTAGGGGTAAAATAGTAATTTTACCAAAATAGGAAATTGAGTTAAAATGAATAGATTATAAATTGAAATATATGAATTTGATTGATTAGATCAAGTTAAGCCTCATACGAGTCTATATCGAGGGAAAAATAAAGTTTCAGACTAGTCGATCCATTTCAACGTTTTGACGATGGAGGTAAGTTCGTATGCATTAAGTATTATTATATTTGAGTATTTAACGTGTTGAAACTATGTTAAGTAATACATCAAATAATTATATGTGGTACTTAATGTGTGAGGTATCGGTGATGGCACTTAGTGTGTGATACATCCAGAATGGCACTTAGTGTGCAAAGTAATGAGGATGGCACTTAGTGTGTGAAACATCCAGAACGACACTTAGGGTGCAAGGTATCGGGTATGGTATCTAGTGTGCGATACATTGAATATTCAACAGATAAATGAAAAATGTGATTGAATATGAGATTGGTACGAGATGATACAGGTATCTACGGAAATTGGTACAATATGGTACAGGTATGTACAAAAATTCAATTAAGTATTGAATCTATGAAAATGGTGAGTTCATGATCATTGTGGAATGAATAGTGATTGAATAAAAAATTTGGTTGATGATTACGCGTTAGGCTTTTGGGTCAAAATGAGTCGAGATATGCTCCATTTTTACTCCTTTAAATTGTGGCTTAATGGTTATGAGAAACGAGTAAAGATCGGCAAATTCTTATATTTGAATTGCTATTGAAAGCATGGAAAAGAATAAGTTTTTGGATGATTTAAAGATAATTAGCTATGTGCTTGATATGTGAATACACATATGTAAACTCAGGTCATAATGCTTTATGATAATTTTCTAGCTCATGTGATAATAAAAATTTAAAAGCTAATGTTGTTTTAGGCTAAGGCTAAGGCTAGGACATGTTGGATTGACTTAAATGGTTTATGCTTATAAATTGAAGTTATAAGCTTTATTTCTTTGAATTACGAACTTATTAAGCTATGAAGCTTACTTTGTGTTATTTCTCTATGTTTTGTACTGTTTCGAAAGTTTGCTTGAGTTGGAAGTCAACGGAGATGCATCACACTATCCTGCTATTGATTTTCGATATTTTTACACTTTAGGGCTTGGTATATGGCATGTATAGGCTAGAATGTTTATGTATTTAAGTTTTGATATGTATATATGTTATGCCATAAGAGTTGTCTAGCAAATGATATGTTTGTGCTTAGTTTTGGTATGGATTTGAATAAGTTATTGAATGATGATGATTTAGTTATAGTAAAGCATGTTTTGAGCATGAAATTGGCTAAAAATTCTGGTATAAATGTTGTTTTATGTTGCTCGTAGGAATGATCCAAAAAGGGGTGGCAATTTTGGCTTAAACCAAGCCTGCATTATGCCATACGGCCAGGGCACACGAGCGTGCCTTGTGCCCGTGTATGCAAAGGAGTAACCTCCTGAGACCGTAGGTTAAGACACATGGGCGTCTGATATGGTCGTGGGCTTAAGTCAGTAGCTAGCTCAGTATCACACGGCCAGAGCACGCGGGCGTGTCTCTTGGCCGTGGGTGAAAGTCAGTATGTATACTCTATTTTAGCACGGTTGTATCACGTGGGTGTGTCTGGTGCCCGTGTGAGGCACGCGGCCGGGGTACACAGGCGTGTGACCCTTGCAAAGATGAAAATTTTCTATGTTTCCAAAAGGTTTCAAATGTTATCGGTTTAGTCCCGAACCTCTTCCGAGCATGTTTTAAGGCTGTGATGAGCCTAGTAAGGGACAATATGATTGTGAATGATAAAGGTTTTAAATTATATGCAAAATGGATGATTCGAATGTGTTGAAATGTTATGACGTAAGTTCGGTAATGCCTCAAACCCTGTTCTAGCTTGGGATACGGGTAAAGGGTGTTACATTTATTGGTATCAGAGCTATGGTTTAGTTGATTCTCGGACTAACCTAGCGTATGTGAGTCTAGCTATACATGCCATATTACTACTCCTGATAGTGTGACATCTCTCGGCTCTAACGAAATTGTTTTCTAAAATAGATATGCTTTCCAACGAGCTAATTCTGATAGTACATAATGTTATACTCAAACGCTTCAATGAAATTGTGTTGGTGATGAGTTGAAACTCATAAAGGTATAAATCAGAATGCATGATATTCTGCTATTGATAAATGTTATAATTATATGAGTATATGAGTTGTGATGTTTGGTATGTGATTGTTGCTTGAATATTTTGATTGTGAATTAATGATTTGATTTAGCATATGAATTATGTGTTAAGTACGAAAGTGATCATAAGTAAAAGATGGTTAGGTATTTCGAGAATGTGGAATTAGTAATGAATTGGCCATTCATAATAGTATGTGAGATGTGCATGTATATGTGAGAGATAAATTTGAGGCTTTATGACCCTCACCCCCCTCATTGGTAGAGTATTGTAATGAAATTTGTATTATATGGCTTAAATAAGCTTACAAGTGTGGAATTACAGAGTTTCGTGATTGAAGGATTAGAACTGTGATCAAATAAGAGAATGAGTCCGAAAGTGAAGACAATAACAGAAAAGATATTGGATCGGGTTGAAGGCCATTTGTAATATGCAAAGTCACTATTAAAAGAAAAGTTAAATTAGATGAATCCAAATATTCAGGTATGATATCTAATGAATATTTTAACTGGAAGTTCTTCCGAATTGGCCTCTGTTAGTGTTGGGATAATGAGAAATTAGTGATGTCAGCGATAGACAGTAGAATCATATTTGAATTATAAATATATTTAAGCACTGCGATTATAGTCGAATGGTTTACGAGAACTATCCTGGGTACTCTATGTGTTCAATTATCCTTAAAAGTATGTGAAGTTGTATATTTTTAGATGAAATTCTTATCATATGAGAATGCTATCTATATATATTGATATATGAAAGCATTGTTAGGCTGTTCAGGCTACAATTGGCATTATTATATCTTTCTCCGGTACTCTATTTCATTTTATTGAATGTAAAGATCGACGATAGGATCTGTGTGACGTGGTATTCTGTTCCTACTGGTTGTTGATCTGCTTAGTTATACATGAGATTATATTGTTTCTATTACCATTGATTTCGGTGCTTATGAGTGATGCCTTACTTCTGGATTTCCTTGAAGACATCACTGAGATATCTATTATTTGATATAGGTACTTTCTTAAAAAGATCAGTATAGTGATATATTTGAGATTTTAGTATCTCTGCTTTCTTATGATTTTATATGGTTATCTGTGAAAAATATCTGTTGAATGAATGTAACTATATTTCAATTTCTCTTGTGTTAAAAATGCATTATTAATAACTGGGACATTATATATCTATACGATTGAGATGTTGACCTTATTATGGCACTATGATTTTAATCTATCTGGTGGTTTTGGCTTTAGTATGGTTCAAAGCTTCGTTGATTAATAATTGAAAAGTTATTACTTGATAGTCGAGATCGATTCGATTGTCTAGTTTGATTGGATTAATTGCTTGAAGGATTAATTGAGTTACTTGTATCTGAATCTATCCACAGGGTGGAAATAAACTTTGAATGTTCACGGATAAATAGATGAATATTCTGAATGCAGGATTCATATTCTAGAAGACATGATATAGAATTATATCCATCAGAACAGTTTTATTGAGAAATGTTCTTGTAGATCACGATTAGGAAGTCTGAATGATGTGATATTTATTAATAAAGTGGTAAACAGTTGAAGACATTGTTAATTGAAGTGTCAGTTCTGGTTTAGCATGCATCAGGTAAAGAGTTATTCGACACAAGAATTAAAGATGGTTTGAACTATTGAAAGATTATGAGTCAGTGATTGATTATCAATCTGGGCAAACGATTATAGTCATTGGGGTTCTGAGTGAGAATCTTTATGTGTTTTACGACTGATAATCATATGATTAATCTTATAAAATGATGAGTAGTTATTGGTTGAGCTAGAAACTAAATTGATGTTTAATCAACAAATATTTGAGGCTAAGAGGTGTGTTAGTGAATTACAAGTTAAAAAAAGGGGTACAACGTAAATTGATTTCGAATTTAGAATTTCAGATTGGAACAGACAATCGTTCGTTGTGTCGAGATAGAGTTCATGTACCGAGAAATCCAGAGATTTTACAACAATTGTGACATCTAGCACAGTAGTAATTATCTATCCGTTCGGCGAGTACTAACATGTACAATAATCTAAGAAAATTGTATTGGTGAATAAATATGAAAAGTGATACTTCTAACTTTGTATCCAATTGCCTGTTGGCTAAAACTAATTATCAAGTGTTTTCAGAACTGTTATAGCATGTATTGATATCTGAGTAGAAATGAAATAGACAGTATGCACATTTTTATCTCCATGCGTACGAATTTCTCTCTTGGTAGATTAGCTGAGTTATACATATAAGAAAATTTCAAAATACACAGTGTGCCAGATTCTATTATTTCGGATAGAAACTTGGATTCTATATTTTGATTTGATAGAAAATTTTAGTGAGCTTTAGATAGACAGTTTCAATTTAGCATCGCATTACATTCTTCAACGGTTGGCTGATTTGAGGGAGAGATTCAAATTCACAAGGTAAAAGTTTAGTTATGAAATAAGTATTAAGCTAGCATTGTATGAGCATGGTGTGGATACAATTACTGAGCTTCGTTGTATTGAATTGAATTTTGATAAAAAGAATTCTGGGGTCGATGTGATTGGAGAGACTGAGGGGAAATGAAAGTAATTAGTGACCGTCTAAAAGCAATTTCAGATTGGTAGAAATATATGTGGGCTTGATGGGTAAAAGCATTGAATTTTCAATTAGAAAATTTAGTATTTGTGAAAGTATTATAGTGGGAATAGAATTTCTCGATTTAGCTTAAAGAAAAGTTGAGTTCACAATTCATTGGACTGAATGAGATTATTATCAGAACTTGAGAAGACCTATAATGTGTTTCTTATATATATGATGTGATGATACAAATAAGATTCTTTATCTATAGTATCTTTTATAGAAGTAGAATCTCAGCTTGTTATGATGTTTAGCAAAGACCAGATCATAATCTTAGCTCATGAGATTGAAAAGTTTAGAGATCTGAGGCTATGTGAGAAATTGATGAGACTAGTGAAAGTAAATCACTAATTTATTCCCTGGTAAGATTTTCGGGGATGAAAATCCTTAAGGGGGAGAGTTGTAATAGCCCATTTTTAGGGTTAATCGAAATAGTAGTTTCGAGACCACCAAATCCGATGAGTAGGTTTGTAAATATTATATTTAATATTTACGAGTTACTTGTAATTTTAAAAATATTTTTGATATTGTCATTTTTTTTGTTTTATAAACGGTTTATTAAGTTCAAGTGGTATGACCCTAAGGTTAAATGGGTTTAGAAAATGAGGTATCGAGGACCTCGTTTCCATAAACCGAGTCGTAAATATTTTTATAAATATTTACGGAGTGGCAATAAGATGGTATTAAAGTTTCGTTGAAAAATTTTATTGTTTCGATAGTTAATTAAGCAAAAAAGACTAAATCGTGTAAAGTGTAAAACTTGCGTGCTATTAGTTAAGGTCTCTAATAGCAATGATTTATTAAAGTGGAGGCACTTATGTTGTAATTATACCATTTAAGTGTTAGTGGACATTTATGGGAGTTGGTATTGTTGAATTTTTTTTTTAAATTAAAAGGTTAAAATAGTAATTTTGAAATTAATGTGAAAATGAATGAAACAAATTATGTATCATCTTCCACTATCATTTTGGCAACCAAAAATTGAGAAAGAATGGCAGCCATGGAAGCTTTTACATTCGGCCATGGAAATTGGATTGCATGGTATGGTTTTTGATTCCCGTTTTTAATAATCTTTACGTTTTTGGGATCATTGCTTTATGTTCTAGCTAGCCCATATCTCTGATTTCAAAACTGTTAAAGTACTTGAATGTTGTCATTGTTGAATGCATGAGTATTTTGTTAGTTGATGCTTGAAAATAAATCATTGTTCTTAAATGTACAAGTGTTGTAAAGTGCATTTTGGTAAAAATGTCAATTTCGGATTAAATTGTGAAATGTTGAAATTTAGTGGTTAATATGTGTAATAAATTAAAAATATGGGCTGATAGTAATATATGGAAAATTCGGCTAGCTTGGGTTTGTGTTTAATTTCATGAAATTGTAATTTTATGTGATAAGGACTAAATTGTAAAAGTGTGAAATTTCAGGGGTAAAATAGTAATTTTACCAACATATGAAATTGAGTTAAAATGAATAGAATATGAATTGAAATATATGAATTTGACTGATTAGATCAAGTTAAGCCTCATACGAGTCTATATCGAGGGAAAAACAAAGTTTCAGACTAGTCGATCCATTTCAACATTTTGACGATTGAGGTAAGTTCGTATGCATTAAGTATTATTATATTTGAATATTTAATGCGTTGAAATTGTACAAATGATATATTCATGACTATTACTATGTTAAGTAATACATCGAATAATTATATGTGGCACTTAACGTACGAAGTATCGGTCATGGCACTTAGTCTGCGATACATCCAGAATGGCACTTAGTGTGCAAAGTAACGAGGGTGGCACTTAGTGTGCGAAACATCTAGAACAACACTTACTGTGCAAGGTATCGGGTATGGTATCTAGTGTGCGATACATTGAATATTCAACGGGTAAATGAAAGATGTGATTGAGTATGAGATTGGTACGAGATGATACAGGTATCTACGGAAATTGGTACAATATGGTACAGGTATGTACGGAAATTTAATTGAGTATTGAATCTGTGAAAATGGTGAGTTCATGATCATTGTGGAATGAATAGTATTGAATAAAAAATTTGGTTGATGATTACATGTTAGGCTTTTGGGTCAAAATGAGTCGAGATATGCTCCATTTTTACTCATTTAAATTGTGGCTTAATGGTTATGAGAAAAGGGTAAAGATTGGCAAATTCTTAGATTTGAATTACTATTGAAAGCATGGAAAAGAATAAGTTTTTGGATGATTTAAAGATATTTAGCTATGTGCTTGATATGTGAATACACATAAGTAATGTAAACTCAGGTCATAATGCTTTATGATAATTTTCTAGTTCATGTGATAATAAAAATTTAAAAGCTAATGTTGTTTTAGGCTAAGGCCAAGACATGTTGGATTGACTTAAATGGTTTATACTTATAAAATTGAAGTTATAAGCTTTATTTCATTGAATTATGAACTTACTAAGCTGTGAAGCTTACTTTGTGTTATTTTTCTATGTTTTGTAGAGTTTCAGAAGTTTGCTCGGGTTGGAAGTCAACGAATATCGCATCACACTATCCTGCTATTGATTTTTGGTATTTTTACACTTTTGGGCTTGGTATATGGCATGTATAGGCTGGAATTTTTATGTATATAAGTTTTGATATGTATATATGTTATGTCATAAGAGTTGGCTAGCAAATGATATGTTTGTGCTTAGTTTTGGTATGGATTTGAATAAGTTATTGAATGATGATGATTTCGTTATACTAAAGCATGTTTTGAGCATGGAATTGGCTGAAAATTCTGGTATAAATGTTGTTTTATGTTTCTTATAGTAATGACCCAAAAAGGGGTGGCAATTTTGGGTTAAACCAAGCCTGCATTGTGCCACACGGCTAGGGCACACGGGCGTGCCTTGTGACCGTATATGCAAAGCAATAGCCTCCTAAGACCGCACGATTAAGACACATGGGCGTGTCATATGGTCGTAGGCTTAAGACAGTAGCTAGGTAAGTATCACACGGCTATAGCACACGGGCGTGTCTGTTGGCCGTGGGTGAAAGTCAGTATGTATACTCTGTTTTAGCACGGCTAGATCACATGGGTGTGTCTGGTGCCCGTGTGAGGCACACGGCTGGGGTATACAGGCGTGTGACCCCTGCAGAGATGAAAATTTTCTAGGTTTCCAAAAGGTTTCAAATGTAACACCCCGTACCCGAGACCGTTGCCGGAGTCGGACACGAGGGGTTCACAGACTAAATTCGCTTACTATCGCAGTCCATTTTAAAATTTTCCAGGCAGTTGGCTAACTGCGACACTGTCACCTTAAAAATCATATCTTGAGTTTCACAACTCGAAAATCAGTTTCGTAATTTTTCCCTGAAACTAGACTCATATGCCCATCTACATATTTTTTTCTAGAATTTTTGCTCAGGTCAATTAGTACAGTTTATTAGTCAAAGTCTCCCATGTTACAGGCATCGACTACACTGAACTTTGCGCATTACGACTTGGATATCTCCCTGCACAGGGCTTCAATACTGATGCCGTTTGTTTCTATAGAAACTAGACTCAGAGAGGAATCCATACATATATGAAATGACTCCTAATTATCTCTGGTTAATTTATAATGAATTTCCAAAGTCGGAACAGGGAATCCAGAAACCGTTCTGGCCCTGTCTCACGAGAACCTGAATATCTCTTAACATACTGTCCATATGATCATTTAGTTACTTTCCTATGAAAATAGATTCAGCAAGGTTCGTTTAAATAATTTATTCACTATTTAATTCCAATCCTACTATTTTTAGTGATTTTCCGAATCTACATCACTGCTGCTGCCAGCATCTGCCTTTAAGGTAGACATTACCTATTTCATAGTTTCCATGATTCAACTAGCCCTTTTAGCATAAATAGCACAAATCATGATAGCGATTAACCATTCCATACCAAATGATTATAACATTATGCTCAAACATATATAAGCCATTTTCGCATGGCTATATACATTAACCAAAATATTCTTCCGCCACTAGTCTATTTTATACATGCCATAAGACAATCCGAAACATAGCAGTACCAAACAGTGGATAGTGATAGTGTGACTAGTTGCTGACGATCCCCGAGCCTGTAGCTTCACAATGAGATCTATAAAACAGAGGAAACAGAGTAAACAGAGTAAGCATTACAATGCTTAGTAAGTTTTAAGCAGTGTCAACAGATAACAATCAAATTATAACATAGTTGTTCGTATTTTTATTTCACTCTTCCTTCGGGCATACCATCCCTTTACCGAATCTGCACATCTCATCATATACAATAGGCAGATAAACTTTCACATAAAAGTGAGCTCATGTGACATAGATATATCATATGATTTCACATCACCTCTCACACTGATTCGATGTCACATAATCATAGGAATAGTCTCATAGATTGCTCTCGTATGCATCACATAACTACCTTATGATTTAGTGCAAATCAAGCTCACATATAAACTTGGAGTACATACCTGTTTAACCTTTCGCATTGAATATATTTATAAGCAATTCTTATTACGAAGTCTTACCCGGACATAATCTCCACACGAAGTTATCGGGTCTTTAGAGCTCGGATATATTACAAGCACGAAGCTTAAGGACATTAATCAGTGATAATATTCTCGCATAAAGCCTGCGGGGTTTTAACCCGGATATAGTACTGACACAAATGCCCTTCGGGACTTATCACATTTATACACTTTCACATCCATCACGTTGGCCACTCGGCCCTGTCACATATATATACACTTCCACATTCATCACATCGGCCATTAGGCCTTATCACATATATACACTTTCACATTCATCACGTTGGCCACTCGGCCCTGTCACATATATATACACTTCCACATTCATCACATTGGCCATTAGGCCTTATCACATATATACACTTTCACATTCATCACGTTGGCCACTCGGCCCTGTCACATATATATACACTTCCACATTCATCACATCGGCCATTAGGCCTTATCACATATATACACTTTCACATTCATCACATCGGCCATTAGGCCCTATCACATATATATACACTTTCACATTCATCACATCGGCCATTAGGCCTTACTATCATTTCATATTCGAATACTCATAAACTTTCAATATCACGATTTAGAATTCAAGTATGGGTTTAATCAATAGCTTATGAGCAACTAAAACAAGTTTATCAAGGTTCACAACATAATCTCAAATTCAGCACAAGCTGTTTTTCCTGAGCAATAGTCACTAAATTATTTATAACTGGAGCTAAAAAACTCCAAATCACTTTCCGTTAATTTTTCCTGAATATAGACTCATATATCTTCCATACATAAAATTGCCAGAATTTTATGTTTGGCCAATCAATACCAGATTTTTCTTAAAGTTTCCCCTGTTTCACTGTTTGACTAATCTGACCACTCTTAACTACGAATCAAATTTCTCATTTTACAGAATTAAAAATGTGTTGTATTTGATTTCATTTGAAACTAGACTCATTAAGGAGTCTAAGCATATAAATTTTATCTTATAACCATTTTTGTACAATTTATAATGATTTTCTAAAAACAGAACAGGGGATTTCGGAGTCATTCTGACACCGTCTCACACAACTTTGAATATCTCATTATCGGAAATTCCTTTGCTTACACGGTTTCTTTTATAAGAAACTAGACTCATTAAGCTTTAATTTCATGTCTCATTCAGCCTCTAATTCAAGTCCATAAATTTATGGTGATTTTCTAAAGTCACATTACTGCTGCTGTCCGAAGCAGACTATTTCAAATTACCCTTAAATTCCCAAGCTCAAACACATAAGAACTTACCATTTGAGCTTAGAACATATCATGGCCACATCATATCTTTTTAAATCAACTCATCATGTCCTATTATAATTGGATTTACTCAACGTTTAAACACTTAAAACTTACCTCGGATATACTTGAACGGTTGCGGAAAGGCTACTCAATTACTTTCTCTTTTCCCCTATCTAACTTCGACCCTCTTTGCTCTTGAGCTTAATATAAAACAAATAGATTTATTTAATTACTTAACCAATATCATTTACTATTTAATCACTTATCAAATAGGCAATTTCATTTAATACATGTATATCATATAGTTAAGCTACAAATGACCTTAATAACTAGTTATTTAAACACCATATATACATTCCCTACTCATGCACAACCGAACACATTATTAGGCTACAATTATTCAATACTACAATTATAGCATCATCATATAAATAAACCCATAATGACCTAATATACTTTCTTGTCGAGCCACAATTAAGGCACAAACTAATCATTTCAATGTAAGATACAATCACATACATTGTCATTGCATCCATTTCATAATAATTAGTACCCACTCGAATATATATATATTTTTGCATTTTAGCAAAAACACATTCCCAACTAAAGCATTACTCAAACCGGTTCATTTACCCAAGTATCTCATGCACTTACACAACAAACAAAATTTTCAAATTGAGCTAATTACATGACCGATTATACCTCATAACTATCATCATTATCAAACCATTTCCAACACATTTAACACTTTGAAAGACACCCAATCAACCCATAACCGAATGCATCATTTCCAACCAATAACAAATATTAATTCATGGGCTATGAAAGGAGCTTAACAATTAACTCAAATTCACATAAATTATCAAGAAATAAAAACAACATACCTCCAACTAGAAACACCAAGGCCGAATATCCAAGAACCTTTTGTTTTATTAAACACTCAAGCTCAATCATCTTCATGCCTCATCACCACAACATCAAACACCAACCAAGAAAGACAACACCCATGGCCGAATATCATCTCCATTACATAGCAAGATTTAGACCATGGGCTAGGTAGAACTCAAACTAACAACTAAAACATGCATGCATCTCATGGAACATCATCAAACATACCTTAGCCTAGTTACATGCATGGTCGAATCTCTTCAACCTTTCTTCTTCCTTCCTCCTTCATATTTTCGGCCAAGGTGTTAAAGGATGAACACCCTTTCTTTTTTTTCTCTTTTCTTTGTCTAGTTACGGCAAAATGGGGGGGGGATGGATGAGACAACTTTGTTTTCATCACCCTCCCTTTTCATTACTTAATTACTAACCCTTTATTTATTCTTTCTAACATAACACACTAAGCCAACATGTTCCCAACATGTTTCCACCCATAGCATGGCCGGCCACTAGCTCAAATTTTGGGTAATTTGACATGCAAACCCATCATTTTCATAACATGCATTAATAGGCCACTTCACATTTGCCTAGCACATTTCTAAATTTTCTCACATAAGTCCTATTTAATAAAATTCACTTACAATTAACAAAATTCAAACATGAAATTTTCACACAGGCATATATACATATAATAAGCATCAAATATGATGGCTAATTATTAGTATGACTCGGTTTTGTGGTCCTGAAACCACTTCCCGACTAGGGTCAATTTTGGGATGTCACAACTCTTCCCCCTTTAGGGATTTTCATCCTCGAAAATTTCTACCGATGCATAGTTTAGGATAACGTCCTCTTATTGAATTATATCCATATAAACATTAGCTCATCGATAGCAATTGTAATTCATTACTGATTTCGCATCGATCCATAAAATCATTTTCTTATCTTAAAACAAATACATAAACATTTCTACAAATATGCACATATATCTCATTTTCTTGATTTCATAAGCAATAATCACTTAACTTAATTCACAAATGCATTTCAAACACATATTGAGCACATATTAACATGTATAATTCACATCATCAACCCACATATTTGTAACCCACATTTTCATTCCTGAATAAGCTGTAACCTAACCGAAAGTACACATATACTCAAACATCCCAATAAATATCCTTTATAACTTTATCACATCTCAATATTCAACTAAACTCATTTCCAAAAGAAAAGTCAACTTCCACGTACCTGAACATTTAGTTCATTTAGCACATTCAATCATAGTTAACGTTACCCGTATACAGTCGAATAGGCATAAAGCCTAATATAATACACTGGCATGAGATTTATTCTAGCGCATAACTCGTATATCCAAAATTATCAACATTCATCAAAAATTCATTCAAACTTTCGAATGTCGAAACTTAATCAAAATAATTTCTTGAACAAGATTAACAAAATAGTGTCCATTCAACAATAGCACATATAGCTCTTACAATGCCATATCCTAGATATGGTCTTACATATTCTCACATATCGAGCCGATGCCATGTCCTAGACATGGTCTTACACACTATCTCAAATCAATGCCTTCGTCCCAAACGAGGTCTTACATGAACTCCACTTCACACACTTAGTGCCCACTGACCGATCTCGCACTCATAGTGCTCGGTTAAAGGAATTGCACACACACAGTGCCTCTAATCATTCACATACATAGTGCTCTTATTCATTCGTTAATACACATTGATATGACTTAACCAAGTCTATAAACATCATGTATGTACACTTTTAAACATATCATCTCATTTAAATTTGAATTCGTATAGTAATGAGCACTTAAACTTTGCTCAAATTACCGGCACGAAGCCTACTAGGCACGCAGGCCCGAATACACGTCACCATCATGATTACTCTTCGGGACCTAGCCCGGATATAACACCAGCACGAATGCTCTTTAGGGTTTAGCACGGATATATCACTAGCACGAATGCTCTTCGGAACTTAGCCCGGATACATCACTAGCACGAATGCTCCTCGGGACTTAGCCCGGATATATCACTAGCATGAATGCTCTTCGGGACTTAGCCCGGATTTAGTAACTCGCACCAATGCCTTCGAATCTTAGTCCGGATATGGTCACTTAGCACAAAGCCTTCGGGACTTAGCCCGGACATCATTCGAATAACCATGCACATTTAACAATAAATCATGACACATTCGTATTTCATTTTCATTAGCAAAACTCAAACACAAGACACTTATCATTCTTGCAATTTCGGCTCAATAGCCACACACAAAGAGCATGATTTTGATTTGCTTAAAGCATGATCTAATCAAATCATAATTTAAGCTTTATTACTCAAGAACTTACCCCTTTCCGCTGTCCGAAATCAATTTGGTAAGGTCGCACCCTTAATATAAATAATTGATAGAAAATATATATATATAGTGGGTTCGCACACATAGTGCTTAATAATCAACCACGCACACTTAGTGCCATGTACTTTAAACTCGCACACTTAGTGCCATGCATTTCAAGCCCGCACACTTAGTGCCAATCTCACAACCGTGAACACTTATTGCCCGCACACTTAGTGCCAATCTCACAACCGTGAACACTTATTGCCCGCACACTTAGTGTCAATCTCACAACCGTGAACACTTATTGCCCGCACACTTAGTGCCAATCTCACAACCGTGAACACTTATTGCCCGCACACTTAGTGCTGAAAACCAACCACTCTATACGCTTCACTGCCTTTTTACATTCGACAATTTCGTCTCTACATACATATACACATATAGCAATACACATTAGTATATCATTTACATTACTTGAATACAAACACAACATGCTTATCGACCATTCAACTTCCAGTTCCATAGCCACATACAAAAATCACATTTATAGTCATAACACTCTTTCAAAATTGCATCACTTATACCCTTATAATTCAATCCAAATCGAAATCCAAATACGAGTACATGATACGTACCTGATCAACTTAATAATTTAGGCATATCTAAGTGAAGTTATATCGCAAATTCTCATAGTCAGAAGCTTGCTACAGCTCGATCGGGATCAAGATTCATTACAATACAGCAAACACATTTTAATAGCCAAAAATCATCACACTATCATTTTATCACTTTATGGCATGTATAAATAGACTCACGCGTGCTACGTTAGTCCTAGAATCGACTAAACCTGGCTCTGATACCAATAAAATTGTAACACCCCGTACCCGAGACCGTTGCCGGAGTCGGACACGAGGGGTTCACAGACTAAATTCGCTTACTATCGCAGTCCATTTTAAAATTTTCCAGGCAGTTGGCTAACTACGACACTGTCACCTTAAAAATCATATCTTGAGTTTCACAACTCGAAAATCAGTTTCGTAATTTTTCCCTGAAATAGACTCATATTCCCATCTACATATTTTTTTCTAGAATTTTTGGTCAGGCCAATTAGTACAGTTTATTAGTCAAAGTCTCCCATGTTACAGGGATCGACTACACTGAGCTTTGCGCATTACGACTTGGATATCTCCCTGCACAGGGCTTCAATACTGATTCGTTTTTTTCTTAGAAACTAGACTCAGATAAATCCATACATATATGGCATGACTCCTAATTATCTCTGGTTAATTATAATGAATTTCCAAAGTCGGAACAGGGAATCCAGAAACCTTCTGGCCCTGTCTCACGAGAACCTGAATATCTCTTAACATACTGTCCATATGATCATTTCGTTACTTTCTATGAAAATAGATTCATCAAGGTTTGTTTAATAATTTATTCACTATTTAATTCCAATCCTACTATTTTAGTGATTTTCCAAATCTACATCACTGCTGCTGCCAGCATATGCCTTTAAGGTAGACATTACCTATTTCTAGTTTCCATGATTCAACTAGCCCTTTTAGCATAAATAGCACAAATCATGATAGCGATTAACCATTCCATACCAAATGATTATAACATTATGCTCAAACATATATAAGCCATTTTCGCATGGCTATATACATTAACCAAAATATTCTTCCGCCACTAGTCTATTTTATACATGCCATAAGACAATCCGAAACATAGCAGTAGTGATAGTGTGACTAGTTGCTGATGATCCCGAGCCTGTAGCTTCGCAATGAGATCTATAAAACAGAGGAAATAGAGTAAACGGAATAAGCATTACAATGCTTAGTAAGTTTTAAGCAGTGTCAAAGATAACAATCAAATTATAACATAGTTGTTCGTATTTTTATTTCACTCTTCCTTCGGGCATACCATCCCTTTACCGAATCTGCACATCTCATCATATACAATAGGCAGATAAACTTTCACATAAAAGTGAGCTCATGTGACATAGATATATCGTATGATTTCACATCACCTCTCACACTGATCCGATGTCACATAATCATAGGAATAGTCTCATAGATTGCTCTCGTATGCATCACATAACTACCTTATGATTTAGTGCAAATCAAGCTCACATATAAACTTGGAGTACATACCTGTTTAACCTTTCCATTGAATATATTTATAAGCAATTCTTATTACGAAGTCTTACCCGGACATAATCTCCACACGAAGTTATCGGGTCTTTAGAGCTCGGATATAGTACAAGCACGAAGCTTAAGGACATTAATCAGTGATAATATTCTCGCATAAAGCCTGCGGGGTTTTAACCCGGATATAGTACTGACACAAATGCCCTTCTGGACTTATCACATTTATACACTTTCACATCCATCACGTTGGCCACTCGCCCTGTCACATATATATACACTTCCATTGATCACATCGGCCCTTAGCCTTATCACATATATACCTTTCACATTCTCCTTGGCCACTCGCCTGTCACATATATATACACTTCCACATTCATCACATCGGCCATTAGGCCTTATCACATATATACACTTTCACATTCATCACATCGGCCATTAGGCCCTATCACATATATACACTTTCACATTCATCACATCGGCCATTAGGCCTTATCACATATATATACACTTTCACATTCATCACATCGGCCATTAGGCCTTATCACATATATACACTTTCACATTCATCACATCGGCCATTAGGCCTTATCACATATATATACACTTTCACATTCATCACATCGGCCATTAGGCCTTACTATCATTTCATATTCGAATACTCATAAACTTACAATATCACGATTTAGAATTCAAGTATGGGTTTAATCAATAGCTTATGAGCAACTAAAACAAGTTTATCAGGTTCACAACATAATCTCAAATTCAGCACAAGCTGTTTTCCTGAGCAATAGTCACTAAATTATTTATAACTGGAGCTACAAAACTCCAAATCACTTTCTGTTAATTTTCCTGAATATAGACTCGTATATATTCCATCCATAAAATTTCCAGAATTTTATGTTTGGCCAATCAATACCAGATTTTTCTTAGAGTTTCCCCTGTTTCACTGTTTGACTAATCTGACCACTCTTCACTACGAATCAAATTTCTCATTTTACAGAATTCAAAATGTGTTTTATTTGATTTCATTTGAAACTAGACTCATTAAGGAGTGTAAGCATTTAAATTTTATCTTATAACCATTTTTGTACAATTTATAATGATTTTCTAAAAACAGAACAGGGGATTTCGGAGTCATTCTGACACCGTCTCACACAACTTTAAATATCTCATTATCGGAAATTCCTTTGCTTACACGGTTTCTTTTATAAGAAACTAGACTCATTAAGCTTTAATTTCATGTCTCATTCAGCCTCTAATTCAAGTCCATAAATTTATGGTGATTTTCTAAAGTCACGTTACTGCTGCTGTCTGAAGCAGACTATTTCAAATTACCCTTAAATTCCCAAGCTCAAACACATAAGAACTTACCATTTGAGCTTAGAACATATCATGGCCAATCATATCTTATTAAATCAACTCATCATGTCCTATTATAATTGGATTTACTCAACGTTTAAACACTTAAAACTTACCTCGGATATACTTGAACGGTTGCGGAAAGGCTACTCAATTACTTTCTCTTTTCCCCTATCCAACTTCGACCCTCTTTGCTCTTGAGCTTAATATAAACAAATAGATTTATTTAATTACTTAACCAATATCATTTACTATTTAATCACTTATCAATAGGCAATTTAATTTAATACATGTATATCATAGAGTTAAGCTACAAATGACCTTAATAACTAGTTATTTAAACACCATATATATATTCCCTACTCATGCACAACCGAACACATTATTAGGCTACAATTATTCAATACTACAATTATAGCATCATCATATAAATAAACCCATAATGACCTAATATACTTTCTTGTCGAGCCACAATTAAGGCACAAACTAATCATTTCAATGTAAGATACAATCACATACATTGTCATTGCATCCATTTCATAATAATTAGTACCCACTCGAATATATATATATTTTTGCATTTTAGCAAAAACACATTCCCAACTAAAGCATTACTCAAGCCGGTTCATTTACCCAAGTATCTCATGCACTTACACAACAAACAAAATTTTCAAATTGAGCTAATTATATGACCGATTATACCTCATAACTATCATCATTATCAAACCATTTTCACACATTTAACACTTTGAAAGACACCCAATCAACCCATATCCGAATGCATCATTTCAAACCAATAACAAATATTAATTCATGGGCTATGGAAGGAGCTTAACAATTAACTCAAATTCACATAAATTATCAAGAAATAAAAACAACATACCTCCAATTAGAAACACCAAGGCCGAATATCCAAGAACCTTTTGTTTTATTAAACACTCAAGCTCAATCATCTTCATGCCTCATCACCACAACATCAAAACACCAACCAAGAAAGACAACACCCATGGCCGAATATCATCTCCATCACATAGCAAGATTTAGACCATGGGCTAGGTAGAACTCAAACTAACAACTAAAACATGCATGCATCTCATGGAACATCATCAAACATACCTTAGCCTAGTTACATGCATGGCCGAATCTCTTCAACCTTTCTTCTTCCTTCCTTCTTCAAATTTTCGGCCAAGGTGTTAAAGGATGAACACCCTTTCTTTTTTTTTTTTCTTTTCTTTGTCTAGTTACGGCAAAATGGGGGGGATGGATGAGACAACTTTGTTTTCATCACCCCTCTCTTTTCATTACTTAATTACTAACCCTTTATTTATTCTTTCTAACATAACACACTAAGCCAACATGTTCCCAACATGTTTCCACCCATAGCATGGCCGGCTACTAGCTCAAATTTTGGGTAATTTGACATGCAAACCCATCATTTTCATAACATGCATTAATAGGCCACTTCACATTTGCCTAGCACATTTCTAAATTTTCTCACATAAGTCCTATTTAATAAAATTCACTTACAATTAACAAAATTCAAACATGAAATTTTCACACATGCATATATACATATAATAAGCATCAAATATGATGGCTAATTATTAGTATGACTCGGTTTTGTGGTCCCGAAACCACTTCCCGACTAGGGTCAATTTTGGGATGTCACAGTATTATCGACGGTTCGTAAATGGATTTTCTATAATGCTGCTCCTATGACTAGACTACTCCGAAAGGATGTTAAATTTGAATGGACGGAAGAATGTCAACAGAGTTTCGAAGAATTGAAAAAGTTATTAATTGAAGCACCAGTGTTGATACAACCCGAATCAGGTAAAGAATTTGTGGTGTATAGTGATGCTTCCCTAAATGGTTTGGGTTGTGTCCTCATGCAAGAAGGAAAAGCGGTGGCTTATGCTTCGAGGCAGTTAAAACCTCATGAGAAGAATTATCCTACTCACGATTTGGAATTGGCTGCAGTGGTGTTTGCTTTGAAGATTTGGCGACATTATTTGTATGGTGAAAAGTGCCGAGTATATACCGATCACAAAGTCTTAAATACTTGATGTCACAAAAAGACTTGAATTTGAGACAGCGAAGATGGTTAGAGTTATTGAAAGATTACGAGCTTGTTATCGATTATCATCCGGGAAAAGCGAATGTGGTTGCCGATGCTTTAAGCAGAAAGTTGTTGTTTGCTTTGAGAGTTATGAACACTCAGTTGAAAATTTCAGATGAGGGTTCGATTCTAGCGGAGTTAAGAGCAAGACGATGTTTTTACAAGAGATTTCTGAAGCTCAAAAAATGATCAAGATTTGCTAGCCAAAAGAAAACAGTTTGAAGCTGATACGGGATCAAATTTCAGAATCGGTTCTGATGGTTGTTTGATGTTTAAAAATCGGATTTGTGTACTGAAAAATGATGAGTTGATTCAAAAGATTTTGCATGAAGCACATAATAGTTGTTTAGCGGTTCATCCGGGCAGTACGAAGATGTATAATGACTTGAAGAAAATGTACTGGTGGAGTGGAATGAAAAGAGATATTTCTGAGTTTGTATCAAAGTTCTTAGTTTGTCAACAAGTGAAAGCTGAACACCAAGTACCTTCGGGATTACTCCAGCCTATTATGGTTCCTGAATGGAAATGGGATCGGATTACTATGGATTTTATATCAGGGTTGCCGTTAACTCTAGGGAAGAAAAATGCCATCTGGGCAATAGTTGACAGACTGACTAAATTGGCTCATTTTATTCCAGTAAGTACAAATTATTCTCTTAATAAGTTAGCTGAATTGTATATCCGAGAGATTGTTAGACTTCATGGGATACCTTTGTCAATCATTCGGATAGAGATCCGACGTTTACCTCACGGTTTTGGAAAAAGTTGCAAGAAGCATTAGGTACAAAGTTAAATTTCAGCACTGCCTTTCATCCACAAACTGATGGACAATCAGAGAGAGTAATTCAGATTCTTGAAGACATGCTCAGATGTTGCGTATTGGAATTTCAAGATAGTTGGGAAAGGTACTTACCATTGGTAGAATTTGCTTATAATAATAGTTATCAGACAAGTTTGAAGATGGCACCTTATGAAGCATTATATGGTCGTAAATGTCGGACGCCATTTTATTGGACTAAACTCAAGGAAAGTCAGATTTATGGAGTTGATTTAATAAAAGAAACCGAAGAAAAGGTGAAAGTGATTCGAGATTGTTTGAAAGCTACTTCAGATAGATAGAAATCTTATGCGGATTTGAAACGAAAAGAAATGGAGTTTCAAGTTGGTGATAAGGTATCTTAGAAAGTGTTTCCATGGAAGAAAGTCCTTAGATTTGGACAAAAGGGCAAGTTAAGTCTGCGTTTTATTGGACCGTATGAAATAATTGAAAAAGTTGGACCGGTAGCATATCGGCTAGTGTTACCACTCGAATTAGAGAAGATTCATGATGTGTTTCATGTATCTATGTTACGTCGGTATCGTTCGAATCCTTCACATATAATTTCACCGAAAGAAATTGAACTGCAACCGGATATGACTTATGAAGAAGAACCGATTAAGATTTTAGGTCGAGAAGTCAAACAACTAAGAAATAAAAGTGTTGCACTTGTGAAAGTGTTGTGGCAAAAGCATGGGGTAGAAGAGACTACATGGGAACCTGAAGAAACTATGAGAAACCAATATCCACACCTGTTTACCGGTAAGATTTTCGAGGACGAAAATCCTTAAAAGGGGGGGAGAGTTGTAATATCCTGAATTAGGGCTTAATCGGAATAGTGGTTTCGTGACCACAAATCTGAGATAGAAATAATAATTTTATAATTATTTCGATGATTATGATATGATTGCATGATTGTGTGAAATTTTCGTGATGAAATTCTATGCCTAAAGTGCTTAACTTGAAAGTAGGGACTAAATTGAATAAGTTGCAAAACTTGCATTCTAGAAGTTTTAGTATGAAATTGTTTTGGAATATTAATGAGGAGGTCTTAAATAGAAATTTGACCAATTTTAAGTTCATGGAAAAAATAAGGACATGGAAGGAATTTTTGAAAAGTTTAGTAGTAAGGGTATTTTGGTCATTTAGTTATTAAAATGAATTAAAAACAAAATTGAAAGCCAATTTTTGTCCATCTTCTTCATTAGGCCAAAATTTCAAGGGTTCTCCATAGCTAGGGTTTGTTTCAAGCTTCCAGCTCCATAGTAAGTGATTCTAAGCCCCGTTTTTAATGTTCTTTACGTTTTTGGAATCCCGGTAGCTCGATTAAGCTTATGTTAGCAATAATTCAACCTAGGGTTTATATTTGGAAAATATCCATAGGTGAAATTTGTGTATTTGATGTTTTATGATAGAATATGTGGTTTTAAATTATGTTAGACAACTTGTGCTACCGTTTGAGTAAAACGAGTAAAAGGGCTTAATCGACAAAAATACCTAAGTCACAATATATGCTAGAGAGAGAATTTGATGTGCCATAGAGGGAAAAATGACAATGTTAAAAACATAAGAATAGAATAAAGTTTAATCCCGAGCAGGGAAAAGTTAATTATGCAAAGTTTAGGGGCAAAAGTGTAATTTTTCCAAAGTTCGTATTAAATGCTGTTTTGATGAATGTATGTATTAAATAAGATTAATTTGGTATTATAGATCAAGAAAAACGAGATTCAAGTCGCGATCGAGGAAAAGAAAAGATTGTGGACTAAATTGCAAAATCTTTATATTTTGGTACCAAGGTAAGTTCATGTGTAAATAATGTAGCATAATGGTTATTTTTAAGTTATTGATGTTAATTATATGTTATGCTGAATTTTATTATGAAATGTATGCTTTGTGGTTAATTTCAAATAATATGTAAATTATGTGAACTACTTGTTAAATATAATTGTTACCGGAGTATTGATTTCGGCATTCTACGAAAGACGGCAAGGATAAGTGTTCGAGGAAAAAGCCCGTTTGAACCTTAGGAATAAATTAGGATACAAGTGACATGTCACTAGGATGGTTGAGCATCCGAACTCGTTGAGTTGAGTCCGAGTTCACTTATGGATGCAAATGTCCAAACTCGTTGAGTTGAGTCAGAGTTTGTGAAATGTAACTAGGCATCCGAACTAGTTGGGTTGAGTCCGAGTTCACTTATGGATGCGAACGCCCGAGCTCGTTGAGTTGAGTCCGAGTTAATTAGGGGCGGGTTACATGATTTCTTGATTACATATGAGGCACTTATGTGCAAATTATCCGTGTATCCGAGTTGTATTCCGATGTGTTCAACGGGTAAAATTTCTAGTGAAATGGAAGAACACTTAAGATGCAAGTGACGTTTTGGTAAGTGTTTTGAAATGGACACTTTGGACAGGTATGTTCTTAACCCTCGGGTTGAAAATAGATACAACAACGATAAGGTGGTAAGATGATGAATGATGTTTAGAAATGTGATATATGTTTTGGTGATACCATGCTAAAGTTGTTTGGTATATTTGTATTGTTATGTTACTTGTTATTTACATATGAACTTACTAAGCATTTATGCTTACTCCCTCCTCTTTATTTACTGTAGTTTTGAACAAGCCAGCTCGGGAATCGGGACGGGTCGAAGGTTCGATCACACTATCCAAAGGACTTTCATCTCGGTAAATGGCTTGTAAAACTTAAGTATGGCATGTATAGCAATATACTTATTTGTGTAAATAATTTTATGATATGGCCATGTTTGGTTGAGAAAATGTTTGATATTGATAAGTCATGGTGATGGCTAATTTAGATCATGTTTGATATTATGGAAGTTTAATAGGTTATCTAGTTCATAAAATTCATGGAAAGATGAAACTTGCCTTAAAACAGAATATTGCTATAGCAATGACATGAATTTGAAAAATCACTAAAAATAGTATAAATGGAAATAAATGATGAGTAAGTTATGAAATTGAATCTTAATGAGTCTATTTTCATGTGGATTGAACAAAACGGGCAAATAAATTATATTTTATGAGATATTTAAACTTTTGTGAAATAGGGCCAGAGTGATTTCTGGATCCCCTATTCTGACTTTAAAAATTCATAATAAATTTTAAAAAAATAATTAGAATTTTTATTTATATTTACAGATTCCTTATCGATTCTAGTTTTAAGAAAAACAAACCTCTTAGTCATTGAAATTCTGTATAGAGAGATATCTGATTCGTAATACACAGAGGTCAGAGCAGTCTAACCCTGAAATAGGGGAGACTTTAACTAATAAACTGTACTAATTGGCCCAACCAAAAATTCTAGAAACAATTAGTAAATATATATATGAGTCTAGATTTAGGGAAAATTTACGGATCTAGATTTTGAGTTTCATAACTCGAGATATGATTTTTCTTGTAACTGTGACGCGGGTAGTTAGAAGCTGTGAATGTAGAAACAAATAATTTGAAGTTCTTAATTTGATAAACATTGTTCGGTAACCCCTCAAGCTCGACTCCGGCGATGGTCTCGGGCGTGGGGGTGTTACAAATATACTCATTAGGAATTTTAAAAATATAATTTTAAGCCTCTAATTATTTTATCCAAATTTTTGGGATTTTCCAAAGTCAGAACAGGGGATCACGTAATCATTCTGAACAAGTCTCACAAAAACAGAAATATCTCAAGATATTGAACTCCTTTTCTTTCTCTGTTTCTTTTATATGAAAATAGACTCATTAAGATTTAATTTTATATCTCATTCAGTCTCTGATTCAATTTCTACTATTTTTGGTGATTTTTCAAAATCACGTCACTGCTACTGTCCAAAACAGTTTTATTGCTAATTCACTCTTTCACACTTTCTTTGTATTAACCTCATTTTACCATACATATCACAAATTATTTTCACCATATTTCATACATCACAAGTATAGGCCCCTGATCACAAGGTCACCATAAAATCATCCTCATGTATAACTTACTTGTTTATAACCTTACCACATCTTGGTCACTTAATGAACACATCATTCACATAACCAAGTTCCTGCACTTATTCATCACAAAACTCACAAAACAATACACAGAGAGTCTCCCGTTGAACACTTCGGATCAATCCTCGATACTTGGTGGTTTCAGCACATAGCTCAACCCATCATACAGTTCGGCTCTCTTGTACACATGGTGAACACTCAGTACCACCTATGTGACCTAGCCAATTTATCTCGTAGCTCTCTTGTCTACATGGTGTCCTTCACCTGGAACCACGCATGCGACCTAGCTACATATATCCCGTAGCTCTCTGTCTACATGGTGTACACATAGTATCACCCATGCGACCTAGCTACATCATAATGTCTTGTAGCTCTCTTGTACACATGATGTGCACTCAGCACCATACATGTGACCTAGCTACATACTATCTGTATCATCCAATCTTTCCGAAGGTTCAACTGGGATTTCTCTCTCTTTTCCAACAATTTCACCAATCAAGTAATTATCCACAAACATATTTCCAATATTATTATAAAATATCATAATACAAGTAATATTGATGTATTACTACATATAAACTTACATCTCATTTAATATCAAGGCAATACATTAAATTACACATTGCCTGATTAAAAATCATATGAACTTACAATTTCTCATAATATCCATAATCATAGAAATCACATTATGTATAATAATTCAATGCACTTCATGTACCATAGGCATATTTTTAAATCAATTCATAAACTTGGCACCATAATCATTTAATTTAACATAATTCAATTAATTCACTAAATTTAACTTTCAAATATAAATTACAGCATTATTGTTGTATTATTATCATACCAACTTACATACTCTCAACGCCTCGGAAATTATAATAAATATATCATTTTACATTGAAACATGCATAAATTAATGCTATTATAAATATGAACTTACCTCGATACTAAAACGGCAATTTTACCAACTTTCCCAACTTTCGATTTTTCTCTCATTCTAGGTTCAAATCTCATTTCCGGGATCTAAAACATCATATTTTACTTATTTAATTAATGTACTATTCAAAACAGTCTTAACTCAAACTTTTGAAAAATTACAATTTTGCCCCTAAACTTTTGCGTATTTACACTTTTGCCCCTAGGCTCGGGATTTAAACATCATCCCTTTTCTTATGATTTATGACATGCTGATCACTTTTCCCTTATATGGCAACATCAAATTCTCACTCTAACATATACTTATGACATTGGTATTTTTACCAATTAAGCCCTTTATCGTTTTCACCAAAACCGAGTAGCACAAGTTGTCTAACATAATTTAAAACCTCATATTATATCATAAAAAGCAAAATAAACTCTTTCACCTATGGGTATTTTCAAATATGAACCCTAGCTTAATTATTGCTAGAATAAGGTTATCAAATTACCGGATTCCAAAAACGTAAAGAACTTGAAAAACGGGGTTAGAACGGACTTACTATTGAGTTGGAAAGTTGAAAAACCCTAGCCATGGCTTCCCCATGCTAATTTCGGCCTCCATGAAAAGATGAGTCATTTTGGCTTTATTTTCCCTTTTTATTTCTTTTAATTACCAAATAACCAAAATGCCCTTCCTTACTAAACTTTTCAAAAATTCCATCCATGTCTAATTTTTGTCCATCACTTAGAAATTTGTCCAAATTTCGATTTAAGACCTCCTAATTAATATTCAAAGCAATTTCATACTAGAAACTTCTAGAATGCAAGTTTTGCAACTTATTCAATTAGTCCCTAACTTCAAATTAAGCACTTTATGCATAGAATTTCTTCACGAAATTTTCACACAATCATGCAATCATATCATAGATCTCAAATAATCATAAAATAATTATTTCTCTCTCAGATTTTGTGGCCCCGAAACCTCTGTTCCAACTAGACCCAATTTGGGCTATTACAACTCTCCCCCCTTTAGAGATTTCCGTCCTCGAAAATCTTACGGAGTGAAGTTTAGTATCTTTCTCATAATTTCCAGCATTACTAACTAATTGTTTTCAAGACGATACTTTAAAAATACTCTGTCATTCAATTTGAATCCCAAGATAACTCAGTCAACTCTGATATTTCTCTAACTCTGTCCTTCACTTGTCAACCATTCTTAGTCTCTGGTCAATATCTATAATTATTTTATCACTGAACTCTTTGACTTTATCGACAAGAACTCATAATCCATCATTAAACATCAATACCATTTAAAAATCATTCATTGCATGACCCTCAACCTTTGACAATTTTACAATTGATCCCGGGATAGCTAGGTTAAGCTACAATGATCCCGAAAACATATAAATCATCGAAAATGAGCTAAAAATTACTTACATGTAAGTAGTTGTTGTAGAAAAATGAATTAACCCTAGCTATGGCTTTTTCTTCTTCTAATTCGGTTGAACAAATTTGGGGAAGATGAATGCATTTTTTTTCTTTTATTTGTTTTTAGTTTAATTCTTAATTACCATATTAACTTTGTTTTTTAACTACTTAAAACACCAAATTCCTTGCCTTATTGTTGGTCATACATAGTAATGTTTCATAGCTATTTAACACCTTTAACTAATGAAACTCTACTTTTGTACTTTTTATGATTTAGTCCTTTTCATTAAATTAAGCATGCAAACAACAAAATTTCTTAACGAAATTTTTATATAACCATACTAACATCCCATAAACATTAAAATAAAAATAAAATAATAATTTACTCATCAAATTTGTGGTCCCGATACTACTATTCTGATTTTAATAAAAACAGGCTATTACAACTCTCCCCATAAAAGGATTTTCATCCCCAAAAATCTTACCAGAAAATAAGTTCGGGTATTGCACTTTCATAACTTCTTTCGATTTCCAGGTGGCCTCTTCTATACCATGACGTTGCAATAGAACTTTTACTAAAGTTATGCTTTTATTTCTCAATTCTATAACTTCCTGAGCTAGAATTATGATCGGTTCTTCACATACATCATATCTGGTTGTATCTTAACATCAACAAGTGAAATTATGTGTGAAGGATCTTATCGACACCGTCATAACATCGATACATGGAAGAAACTATGAATCTTTTCTAACTCTGACGGCAAAGCCAATCTATAAGTTACTGGTTCAATTCTCTCAATGATATCATACAGCCCGATAAATCACGGACTAAGCTTTCCATTCCAGCAAAATTGAAGGATTTTCTTCCAATGTGACACTTTCAAAAACATTGTCACCGACTTGAAATACAATGTCTTTTCTTTTCAAATCCGAGTAAGATTTCTATCGATCTGAAGCTGCTTTCAAACTGTCACATATCACTTTAACTTTTTCTTCAATTTCTCAAGTCAAATCAACACCAGATAAGTTTTCTCACTAAGCTCAGTCCAGTATAACGAAGTTCAACACTTTCAACCATACAAAGCTTTGTGCGGTGCCATTTTAATGCTCACTTGATAATTGTTGTTATATGCAAATTCAACCAACGGAAAATATCTCTCTCAGCTACCTTCGAACTCTTAAACACAACATCGAAGCATATCTTTGAGTATTTGAATTACTCACTCAGGCAACTGTTGGTCTAAGGATGAAATGTCGTACTAAAATGCAGTCGAATACCTAGAGCTCCAGAATCGAGATGTAAATCCTGGATCTCTGTCAGAAATAATAGAAACTAGCATATCGTGCAATCTAACAATCTCAGCAACATACAATTCTGCCAATCTCTCGAGTGAAAAATTCGTATGCATCAGAATGAAAATGCACGGATTTTGTCAAACGATCTACAATAACCCACACAACATCTTTCTTTCTCAGAGATAAATGCAATCCCGATATGAAATCCATCATAACACATTTCCATTTTCACTCTGGAATCATCACAGATTGTAACAAACAAGAAGGTAACTGATGTTTGGCTTTAACCTATTAAGAAACTAAACATTTAGATACAAACTTTGAAATCTCACGTTTCATACCTGGCTACCAGTACATCTATTTCAAATCACCGTACATTTTGTTACTACCAGGATGAATTGATAAGCTACTACTGTGA